>NC_042959.1:19595576-19895576 GCF_901001165.1 Salmo trutta
AATCTAAGCTTGATGCCCTCAATCTCACACAAATTATCAATGAACCAACCAGGTACAACCCCAAATCTGTAAACACGGCACCCTCATAGATGTCATCCTAACTAACTCGCCCTCCAAATACAACTCTGCGGTTTTCAATCAAGATCTCAGCGATCACTGCCTCATTGTCTGCATCCGTAATGGGTCTGCGACCAAACAACCACCCCTCATCACCTAAAACACTTCTTCGAGCAGGCCTTTCTAATCGACCTGGCCGGGGTATCCTGGAATGACATTGAGCTCATCCTATCAGTAGATGATGCCTGGCTATTCTTTAAAAGTGCCTTACTCACCATCTTAAATAAGCATGCCCCACTCAAAAAATGTAGAACTAGGAATAGATATAGTCCTTGGTTCACTCCAGACCTGTCTGCCCTTGATCAGCACAAAAACATCATGTGGCGTTCTGCATTAGCATCGAATAGCCCACATGATACGCAACTTTTCAGGGAAGTTAGGAACAAATATACACAGGCAGTTAGAAAAGCGAAGGCTAGCTTTTTCAAACAGAAATGTGCATCATGTAGTACTAACTCAAAAAAGTTCTGGGACACTGTAAAGTCCATGGAGAATAAGAGCACCTCCTCCCAGCTGCCCACTGCTCTGAGGCTAGGACACACTGTTACCACTGATAAATCCACTATAATTGAGAATTTCAATAAGTATTTCTCTACGGCTGGCCATGCTTTCCACCTGGCTACCCCTACCCCGGTCAACTGCCCGGCACCCTCCACAGCAACCCGCCAAAGCCCCGACCATTTCTCCTTCACCCAAATCCAGATAGCTGATGTTCTGAAAGAGCTACAAAATCTGGACCCATACAAATCAGCTGGGCTAGACAATCTGGACCCTCTCTTTCTAAAATTATCTGCCGGAATTGTTGCAACCCCTATTACTAACCTATTCAACCTCTCTTTCGTATCGTCTGAGAATCCCAAAGATTGGATTGGGTGTGCCACAGGGCTCAATTCTCGGGCCAACTCTCTTCTCTGTATACATCAATGATGTTGCTCTTGCTGCTGGTGATTCTCTGATCCACCTCTACGCAGACGACACAATTCTGTATACTTCTGGCCCCTCTTTGGACACTATGTTAACTAACCTCCAGACGAGCTTCAATGCCATACAACTCTCCTTCCGTGGCCTCCAACTGCTCTTAAACGCAGGTAAAACTAAATGCATGCTATTCAATCGATCACTGCCCGCACCTGCTCACCCGTCCAGCATCACTACTCTGGACGGCTCTGACTTAGAATACGTGGACAACTACAAATACCTGGGTGTCTGGTTAGACTGTAAACTCTCCTTTCAGACTCACATTAAGCATCTCCAATCCAAAATTAAATCTAGAATCGTCTTCCTATATCGCAACAAAGCATCCTTCACTCATGCTGCCAAATACACCCTCGTAAAACTGACCATCCTACCGATCCTCGACTTCGGTGATGTCATCTATAAAATAGCCTCCAACACTCTTCTCAACAAACTGGATGCAGTCTATCACAATGCCATCCGTTTTGTCACCAAAGCCCCATACACTATCCACCATTGCGACCTGTATGCTCTCGTTGGTTGGCCCTCGCTTCATACTCGTCGCCAAACCCACTGGCTACAGGTTATCTACAAGTCTCTGCTAGGTAAAGCCCCGCCTTATCTCAGCTCACTGGTCACCATAGCAGCACGCGCTCCAGCAGGTATATCTCACTGGTCACCCCCAAAGCCAATTCCTCCTTTGGTCGTCTTTCCTTCCAGTTCTCTGCTGCCAATGACTGGAACAAACTGCAAAAATCTCTGAAGCTGAAGACTCATATCTCCCTCACTAGTTTTAAGCACCAGCTGTCAGAGCAGCTCACAGATCACTGCACCTGTACATAGCCCATCTGTAAACAGCCCATCTATCTACCTACCTCATCCCCATACTGTATTTATTTATTTATTTATCTTTCTCCTTTGCACCCCAGTATCTCTACTTGCACAGTCATCTTCTGCACATCTACCATTCCAGTGTTTAATTGCTATATTGTAATTACTTCACCACCATTGCCTATTTATTGCTTTAACTTACCTCATTTGCACTCACTGTATATAGACTTTTTATTTTATTTTGTTCTACTGTATTATTGACTGTATGTTTTGTTTATTCCATGTGTAACTCTGTGTTGTTGTATGTTTGAAATTGCTTTATCTTGGCCAGGTCGCAGTTGCAAATGAGAACTTGTTCTCAACTAGCCTACCTGGTTAAATAAAGGTGAAATAAAAAATAAATAAATAAATAAAAACTGTACTATACAGTAGGTCAACTCATATTCTGTTCTTCTGAAATACATTTTCTTCATATCATAATGTTTCTCTAGAACTGCAAAAAATAAATAATGGATTTATTGGGATGGTGTATATTAAATTGATTTAATAGTCTTGTTTAAATGTAGATGTTCCAAAGGCTCGCATCAGTGGCCTGGAGATGCTAAACGTGTTTATGTTAATTAGTGGTCAATTTCCATGAATCCGGCAGTCTTTTACATGACAATACCCGGCTGACATGACAAAATGTAATGACGTCCACAGCCCTAGTCGCTTGTGCTCCTGTATTGTCTGTATCCTTTTTACAACAAACGCCTCCTGTCAAGTGGTTCCCCCTCACTCTCTCTCTAGTGAGTGCCCTTGCAACTTGCGTTGCCTTGTCTCGTTAAGGGGCTAATAACACAGGTTGCAATGAGAAACCAATTGTCCCGGCCCACACTGTGTCATGACCGTGCCATCATCACAGACCAAGGCACTCTACGCAACCCGAAATGGACTTCTGAAGGACATTGCCACGCACATTACTAGCCAATTATCAAGCACACATACAGCAAGATGTGGTTGTTGTCAGTTCTGTATGTACAGGAGCCTGCCATCGGGCCACGGTATGATACGGCGGGCCAGGGTTGGAGCTAGGATAAACAAAGGGTCGTTTAGTTCCATGTACAGAGTTGAAAGGCGGGGGAAGTCAACAAGAACTTTCAAGTCTCAGGATGAGGTCTTCTAGGCACATCTAATTATTTTGCACAGTCACATTTATGTAGTAGAGAGATGTCCCTCTTGGTGAGAACGCTTGCTGTCTAGTGTTTTAATCAACTGTGAGGAATATAGAGGTAGAACCAATGGTGAGGTGAAGGGAACATATATGTAAACGACAAACTAAGACAAAACCATATGAATCCTTGCAAAGCTTTGGTGAATTTGGTTTGTTCATCTTTTTGTATCCTACACAAAGACAAAATATTTATTTATTTTTCAAGAACGGAATATATTACTAAAGATGGATCCAAAATATTTACAATATGTTGACAAACACTAGCATATGGACTTTGAAAATAACAAATAGACAGACTAAATGGCCAATACACTGAAGCTTTCAATTAGCTAGACAGAGCGCCTACAGCTTGTCAATAAGTAACTCACACAGCTGCATTTTGCAGGGCTCTGGGAGTACGTCCATCCAGCCTAATCTCTCAAAAATGGACCTGAATAGTTTATTAGCCTGGGACGCGACATTGGAATAATCCAAGATGGGCCGTAACACTGTAATAATCCAAAATGCACCTAAACAGGTATTTGATCAATTCACTTGTAATTTGATCAATGTCACTCTCAATACTGCTCAATAGTTTTCATATCGATGGCTTATACTTGCCTGACGACTCATCCTGCATTTAATTCCGCTGTTCTGTTGATCGCTCCATACATTCGTTGTGTGGGTGTGGCGTGTGGGTGTGGCGTTTGGCCGGAGCAGTGTGGATGGGTTAATACAGAATAGATTTTCACAATATCTCGGCATATTATTGTATGATTATTTCATGACAATTGTGACTATTATGATTATTTGAACCGAAGTAATATACCTAGTCACTGATGATATACACTGCTCAAAAAAATAAAGGGAACACTTAAATAACACAATGTAACTCCAAGTCAATCACACTTCTGTGAAATCAAACTGTCCACTTAGGAAGCAACACTGATTGACAATACATTTCACAAATGGAATAGGCAACAGGTGGAAATTATAGGCAATTAGCAAGACACCCCCAATAAAGGAATGGTTCTGCAGGTGGGGACCACAGACCACTTCTCAGTTCCTATGCTTCCTGGCTGATGTTTTGGTCACTTTTGAATGCTGGCGGTGCTTTCACTCTAGTGGTAGCATGAGACGGAGTCTACAACCCACACAAGTGGCTCAGGTAGTGCAGCTCATCCAGGATGGCACATCAATGCGAGCTGTGGCAAGAAGGTTTGCTGTGTCTGTCAGCGTAGTGTCCAGAGCATGGAGGCGCTACCAGGAGACAGGCCAGTACATCAGGAGACGTGGAGGAGACCGTAGGAGGGCAACAACCCAGCAGCAGGACCGCTACCTCCGCCTTTGTGCAAGGAGGAGCAGGAGGAGCACTGCCAGAGCCCTGCAAAATGACCTCCAGCAGGCCACAAATGTGCATGTGTCTGCTCAAAGGGTCAGAAACAGACTCCATGAGGGTGGTATGAGGGCCCGACGTCCACAGGTGGGGGTTGTGCTTACAGCTCAACACCGTGCAGGACGTTTGGCATTTGCCAGAGAACATCAAGATTGGCAAATTCGCCACTGGCGCCCTGTGCTCTTCACAGATGAAAGCAGGTTCACACTGAGCACGTGACAGATGTGACAGAGTCTGGAGATGCCGTGGAGAACGTTCTGCTGCCTGCAACATCCTCCAGCATGACCGGTTTGGCGGTGGGTCAGTCATGGTGTGGGGTGGCATTTCTTTGGGGGGCCGCACAGACCTCCATGTGCTCGCCAGAGGTAGCCTGACTGCCATTAGGTACCGAGATGAGATCCTCAGAAACCTTGTGAGACCATATGCTGGTGCGGTTGGCCCTGGGTTCCTCCTAATGCAAGACAATGCTAGACCCCATGTGGCTGGAGTGTGTCAGCAGTTCGTTCAAGAGGAAGGCATTGATGCTATGGACTGGCCCGCCCGTTCCCCAGACCTGAATCCAATTGAGCACATCTGGGACATCATGTCTCGCTCCATCCACCAACGCCACGTTGCACCACAGACTGTCCAGGAGTTGGCGGATGCTTTAGTCCAGGTCTGGGAGGAGATCCCTCAGGAGACCATCCGCCACCTCATCAGGAGCATGCCCAGGCGTTGTAGGGAGGTCATACAGGCACGTGGAGGCCACACACACTACTGAGCCTCATTTTGACTTGTTTTAAGGACATTACATCAAAGTCGGATCAGCCTGTAGTGTGGTTTTCCACTTTAATTTTGAGTGTGACTCCAAATCCAGACCTCCATGGGTTGATAAATTGGATTTCCATTGATTATTTTTGTGTGATTTTGTTGTCAGCACATTCAACTATGTAAAGAAAAAAGTATTTAATAAGATTATTTCTTTCATTCAGATCTAGGATGTGTTGTTTAAGTGTTCCCTTTATTTTTTTGAGCAGTATATTTTGTGACTGGCCAATGTATTTATTGCGTTGGATAAGCTTTATTAAAAACAGGAAGTGACAGGCTGAATGGTGTTCATTGTGGTTGCTAAATAGTTATACACGTCTCCATGCAATCCTTGCTCCTCACAGAAAGTCATCAATCCATCTGTACAAGAGCCCTCAATATTACAACATTAAAAAAACTGTGGGACGTGTGTCATAGTAGAAAGGTGCTTGAAATCGCTAGCAACATGAACAAACTTTATCAAACTGTGTTTTGCGGTAAATGAGGGGAAAGAAATGGAGTGCAATGTGCAACATAACGGGTGATCTCCAAAGCGCGCACACACAAAATGCTTCACCGTTTCTAGGTGAGTGGGGTTTGAAGAAGTGGCATTTAAGTGGAGTTGCAGCCAGACCGTTTGTGGAAGGAATGGCAGCTGCTGATTGGGCCTTGCGATAATGGAATCCTCCTTGTCGTTGCAGATAGTGCCTCAGGAAATGGCGGAGAATTGCTTCTGGATCAAAGTCAAAGAGGAGAAGTTTGAGAATCAAGAATTCTTTGAACAGCTCTCCCTCAGCTTTTCCTCCAGGACCAAAGGTAAGCAGGCCCCATCAGGCCCCATCTATCTCTACTCCTTTACTAATGAATCTACACACACTTCGTTTGGCCACCCGGGTCTGGGAAAACAATTGGCTTTCATCTCCTGACACTTTTTAAGAGACCATTTGTCTCTGAAATGTTAATTATAGTTAAACCACCCCCCTTTTTTTTGTCTTTGAACAATCTGGCTGTGGATGGTTGTGGGTTGATATCTCTGAGCCAATTAGTGGTTCTGCTGCTGCTGTTGTTGATGCTGTTGTTATTATTGTTGTTGTTGTTGTGCTGTGTTTGTGGGTATTCTTTGAATTTGTTGAGTGGCTTTCAGAGTATGTGTGCACGTGATGAAAAGGACTCCCACACAATGTGAATTCTTGCGAAAAAGTAAAAAGGTGTTGTGTATGTGATTGTGTTTCTCTGTGTATATCTGTATGCTTTTGCACATATCTTTGTGGGTTTGTATGTACAGTGCATTCAGAAAGTATTCAGACCCTTTGACTTTTTCCACATTTTGTTACGTTACAGCCAAGTAAAAAATCCTCTATCTACACACCATAACCCATAATGACAAAGCAAAAACTGTTTTTAGAAATGTTTGCAAATGTATAAAAAATATAAAAAACGTATATCTTATTTCCATAAGTATTCAGACCCTTTGTTATGTGACTCGAAATTGAGCTCAGGTGCATCTTGATTTCATTGATCATCCTTGAGATGTTTCTACAACTTTATTGGTACATTCAATTGATTGGACATGATTTGGAATGATACACACCTGTATATATAATGTCCCACAATTGATAGTGCATGTCAGAGCAAAAACCAAGCCGTGAGTTCAAAGGAATTGTCCGTAGAGCTCCGAGACAGGCTTGTGTCGGGGGGTACCAAAAAATGTCTAACATTGAAGGTCCCCAAGAACACAGTGGCCTCCATCATTCTTAAATGGAAGATGTTTAGAACCACCAAGACTCTTCCTAGAGCTGGCAGCCCGGCAAAACGGCGCAATTGGGAGAGAATGGCCTTGGTCAGGAGGTGACCAAGAACCCGATTGTCACTCTGACAGAGCTCCAGAGATCCTCTCTGGATATGGGAGAACCTTCCAGAAGGAAAACCATATCTGCAGCACTCCAGCAATCAGGCCGTTAAAGTAGAGTGGCCAGACGGAAGCCACTCCTCAGTAAAAAGCCCACTTGGAGTTTGCCAAAAGGCACTTAAAGATTCTCAGACCATGAGAAACAAGATTATCTGGTCTGATGAAACCAAGATGGAACTCTTTGGGCTGAATGCCAAGCGTCACGTCTGAAGAAAACCTGGCCCCATCCCTACGGTGAAGCATGGTGGTGGCAGCATCATGCTGTGGGGATGTTTTTCAGCGGCAGGGACTGGGAGACTAGTCAGCATTGAGGCAAAGATGAACGGAGCGAAGTACAGAGAGGTCCTTGATGAAAACATGCTCCGGAACGCTCAGGACCTCCGACTGGTGTGACGGTTCACCTTCCAACAGGACAACGATCCTAAGCACACAGCCAAGACAAGGCAGGAGTGGCTTCAGGACAAATCTCAATGTCCTTCAGTGGCCCAGCCAGAGTCTAGATTTGCAAAAATGGCACAAAAAAACAATTTTTTGCTTTGTCATTATGGGGTATTGTGTTTAGATTGATGATGGAAACAAATCTATTTAATCCATTTTAGAATAAGGCTGTAACATAACAAAATGTGGAAAAAGTCAAGGGGTCTGAATACTTTCTGAATGCTCTGCATGTACAGTGTGTGTGTGTGTGTGTGTGTGTGTGTGTGTGTGTGTGTGTGTGTGTGTGTGTGTGTGTGAGTGAACTGAGGACAGTCACACTGGACTCTGCCCTTTTCCAGTCGAGTAGACGCTCCTCCACAGGGGCACCCGGTGAAGAAAGCTCAGGGAGTATACTCTTGTTGCTTTCAGAGATCTAACTTGTTGATGAGTAACACAAGCAGAAGGACAGTAAGTTTGTGATTTGAGGGAGAGACGCTGTATGGTGGTGGTGTGTTGGCTGGATATTTCTCCCATGACAATGCCAGTGATTTCCTGGTCTCTGACAGCATGTGTAGTGTGTACACACTCCTCTAATCCCTGCTCTAGTGGGATGGAGGGGTAAAGGGCCTGTTATCACAGCCCTTCTGGAATCACAGCCCTTCTGAGTTGTTGGGGTGATGACTACCCAGCAGCCCTCACTGTTCTGTTGCCTCTCCTCTCCTTCTATTCTCCACCTTCTCCTTTGTTTCCTCCCCTCTCCTCCTTCTCTTCTCTCCTCTTGTCCTTCTCCTCCTCTCCTCCTTCCCCTCTCGCCTCTCCTCCTCCCCTCCCCTCCCCTTCTCCTCTCCTCCTCCCCTCCCCTTCTCCTCTCCTCCTCCCCTCCTTTTCCTCTATTATTTTTCTCCCCTCCTCTCCTTCTCTCCCCTGAAGACTACATAACAATATTCATCTTCCTGTTTTTCTTTGAAATAAACAGCAATATAGCCCCTAAGCTGGGAGGTGATGTGTTGGCACAATACAGATGAAGAGAATAACGTAATAGCGGAAACAAGGGAGCAGCTATAGCCGGGCTTAATGAAGCCACGGGGAAAGGCCCCAGAGACGAGTCTCTGCTTTCTCTGCAGGAGAGACAACAAGACACGCTCTGTTCTGCAACTGTGATACCATGACACCTCTGTTATTCAGCAACACCCGAAAACAACCAGGGGGGGGGGGGGAGAGAGGTTTTTGCTTTGTTCTGTGCCGTTCAGCAAGGGAGAGATATATCACAAGGCAACCATAGCGTTCCAATGGAGCAACATGGTTACTAATTAACACCAGCCATAATGAATAGTCAATTTTGTGTGCTGTATTTCTCTGTTCTTTCAGAAGTGTAATTCCATTTTCACCTTGGACAAACAAGGGATTCAGATCCTGCAAAAAATAAAACACTGCTTAATACAGTATTATGCAGTATTTGTACTGTATTCCATTTGCTATCCTATTTAATCTACATTCTTATAATTTTTTGTTTCCTTTATTTGTATTCTATAAGGTCTATGAATTATAGGCACATTAGCCATACCTCTGCTTTACATTTCTTTCAGTGTATTTTTTCAAATTCTAATTCTCCCTCTTTCATGAAACAGCCTGGTTCTATAGGTAAGCCCCGCTCTCCCGCTGGCAGCTTGGAAAGGCATGATATAGCGGATTCCTCTGGGAGATACCTTAGCTGGATCCCTATCAATTACGCCCACAGCATGTTCACTGATTCAGCTCTTCTCCATCTATTGTTGAAACAGAACATGAAATGCTCATGAATGAAAAATGCTGTTTAATGTTTGATATCCCGAGTTCCATTCTCTTATATTCTTTTGAAGGCATAGTTAAAAGCAAGTGACAATGTGTGACGGTATCGCGGAGGGAAGTGATGGATTTGACCAAAATGAGATGTCCCCTCATCTTTTTTTCTTCTTTTATCTTCACTTTACAATGGGAATCATTTAAATTGGTGAGATCTAAGGATGCTTTAGATTAAGATGTGCTTTAATGTTTTCCTGTTATTCTGCCTTTGTCGAAGAGCCTGACCCCATGTCTATACTGACTGTTGAACTTTCGATTCCCAGCAGTCTTGACAATGACACATGAAGTTGAGCTTCCTGTACCAGATGAAGGGTATTCTGTTTTTCTAGAGCGTGAGATGAGGTGATATTGGTATCTCTACCATTAGTAAGAGAATGGTGCAGGTGGATAGGGCCTGGGTAGGGTAATACGTTCACAAGACCTTACCGTCACACCATATTACTAAGGATTATAAATCCTCCCAGTAAACCTGCCAAACGAGTCCCAACTCGAAACCAACTTCATTTGTCAGGGAAATTGCCCCTTTATTTATCTAGTGGAGCGTTTTGGCTGCGCTCCGTGGTGGTCTATCTAGTGGAGGGTTTGGGCTGCGCTCCGTGTTGGTCTATCTACATTTTACATTTTAGTCATTTAGCAGACGCTCTTATCCAGAGCGACTTACAGTAGTGAATGCATACATTTCATTTTTTTTTTTTTTGTACTGGCCCCCCGTGGGAATCGACCCACAACCCTGGCATTGCACACATCATGCTGGCGTTGCAAACACCATGCTCTACCAACTGAGCCACAGGGAAGACTAGTGGAGGGTTTGGGCTGCGCTCCGTGTTGGTCTATCTAGTGGAGGGTTTAGGCTGTGCTCCGTGTTGGTCTATCTAGTGGAGGGTTTGGGCTGCGCTCCGTGTTGGTCTATCTAGTGGAGGGTTTGGGCTGCGCTACGTGTTGGTCTATCTAGTGGAGGGTTTGGGCTGCGCTCCGTGTTGGTCTATCTAGTGGAGGGTATGGGCTGCGCTCCGTGTTGGTCTATCTAGTGGAGGGTATGGGCTGCGCTCCGTGTTGGTCTATCTAGTGGAGGGTTTGGGCTGCGCTCCGTGTTGGTCTATCTAGTGGAGGGTATGGGCTGCGCTCCGTGTTGGTCTATCTAGTGGAGGGTTTGGGCTGCGCTCCGTGTTGGTCTATCTAGTGGAGGGTTTGGGCTGCGCTCCGTGTTGGTCTATCTAGTGGAGGGTTTGGGCTGCGCTCCGTGTTGGTCTATCTAGTGGAGGGTTTAGGCTGTGCTCCGTGTTGGTCTATCTAGTGGAGGGTTTGGGCTGCGCTCCGTTTTGGTCTATCTAGTGGAGGGTTTAGGCTGTGCTCCGTGTTGGTCTATCTAGTGGAGGGTTTGGGCGGCGCTCCGTGTTGGTCTATCTAGTGGAGGGTTTGGGCTGCGCTCCGTGTTGGTCTATCTAGTGGAGGGTATGGGCTGCGCTCCGTGTTGGTCTATCTAGTGGAGGGTATGGGTGGCGCTCCGTGTTGGTCTATCTAGTGGAGGGTTTGGGCTGCGCTCCGTGTTGGTCTATCTAGTGGAGGGTTTGGGCTGCGCTCCGTGTTGGTCTATCTAGTGGAGGGTTTGGGCTGCGCTCCGTGTTGGTCTATCTAGTGGAGGGTTTGGGCTGCTCTCCGTGTTGGTCTATCTAGTGGAGGGTTTGGGCTGCGCTCCGTGTTGGTCTATCTAGTGGAGGGTTTGGGCTGCTCTCCGTGTTGGTCTATCTAGTGGAGGGTTTGGGCTGCGCTCCGTGTTGGTCTATCTAGTGGAGGGTTTGGGCTGCGCTCCGTGTTGGTCTATCTAGTGGAGGGTTTGGGCTGCTCTCCGTGTTGGTCTATCTAGTGGAGGGTTTGGGCTGCGCTCCGTGTTGGTCTATCTAGTGGAGGGTTTGGGCTGCGCTCCGTGTTGGTCTATCTAGTGGAGGGTTTGGGCTGCGCTCCGTGTTGGTCTATCTAGTGGAGGGTTTGGGCTGCGCTCCGTGTTGGTCTATCTAGTGGAGGGTTTGGGCTGCGCTCCGTGTTGGTCTATCTAGTGGAGGGTTTGGGCTGCGCTCCGTGTTGGTCTATCTAGTGGAGGGTTTGGGCTGCGCTCCGTGTTGGTCTATCTAGTGGAGGGTTTGGGCTGCGCTCCGTGTTGGTCTATCTAGTGGAGGGTTTGGGCTGCGCTCCGTGTTGGTCTATCTAGTGGAGGGTTTGGGCTGCGCTCCGTGTTGGTCTATCTAGTGGAGGGTATGGGTGGCGCTCCGTGTTGGTCTATCTTGTGGAGGGTTTGGGCTGCGCTCCGTGTTGGTCTATCTAGTGGAGGGTTTGGGCTGCGCTCCGTGTTGGTCTATCTAGTGGAGGGTTTGGGCTGCGCTCCGTGTTGGTCTATCTAGTGGAGGGTTTGGGCTGCGCTCCGTGTTGGTCTATCTTGTGGAGGGTATGGGCTGCGCTCCGTGTTGGTCTATCTAGTGGAGGGTTTGGGCTGCGCTCCGTGTTGGTCTATCTAGTGGAGGGTTTGGGCTGCGCTCCGTGTTGGTCTATCTAGTGGAGGGTTTTGGGCTGCGCTCCGTGTTGGTCTATCTAGTGGAGGGTTTGGGCTGCGCTCCGTGTTGGTCTATCTAGTGGAGGGTTTGGGCTGCGCTCCGTGTTGGTCTATCTAGTGGAGGGTTTGGGCTGCGCTCCGTGTTGGTCTATCTAGTGGAGGGTTTGGGCTGCGCTCCGTGTTGGTCTATCTAGTGGAGGGTTTGGGCTGCGCTCCGTGTTGGTCTATCTAGTGGAGGGTTTGGGCGGCGCTCCGTGTTGGTCTATCTAGTGGAGGGTTTGGGCTGCGCTCCGTGTTGGTCTATCTAGTGGAGGGTTTGGGCGGCGCTCCGTGTTGGTCTATCTAGTGGAGGGTTTGGGCTGCGCTCCGTGTTGGTCTATCTAGTGGAGGGTTTGGGCTGCGCTCCGTGTTGGTCTATCTAGTGGAGGGTTTGGGCGGCGCTCCGTGTTGGTCTATCTAGTGGAGGGTTTGGGCTGCGCTCCGTGTTGGTCTATCTAGTGGAGGGTTTGGGCGGCGCTCCGTGTTGGTCTATCTAGTGGAGGGTTTGGGCTGCGCTCCGTGTTGGTCTATCTAGTGGAGGGTTTGGGCTGCGCTCCGTGTTGGTCTATCTAGTGGAGGGTTTGGGCTGCGCTCCGTGTTGGTCTATCTAGTGGAGGGTTTGGGCTGCGCTCCGTGTTGGTCTATCTAGTGGAGGGTTTGGGCTGCGCTCCGTGTTGGTCTATCTAGTGGAGGGTTTGGGCTGCGCTCCGTGTTGGTCTATCTAGTGGAGGGTTTGGGCTGCGCTCCGTGTTGGTCTATCTAGTGGAGGGTTTGGGCTGCGCTCCGTGTTGGTCTATCTAGTGGAGGGTTTGGGCTGCGCTACGTGTTGGTCTATCTAGTGGAGGGTTTGGGCTGCGCTCCGTGTTGGTCTATCTAGTGGAGGGTTTGGGCTGCGCTCCGTGTTGGTCTATCTAGTGGAGGGTTTGGGCGGCGCTCCGTGTTGGTCTATCTAGTGGAGGGTTTGGGCTGCGCTCCGTGTTGGTCTATCTAGTGGAGGGTTTGGGCGGCGCTCCGTGTTGGTCTATCTAGTGGAGGGTTTGGGCTGCGCTCCGTGTTGGTCTATCTAGTGGAGCGTTTGGGCTGCGCTCCGTGTTGGTCTATCTAGTGGAGGGTTTGGGCTGCGCTCCGTGTTGGTCTATCTAGTGGAGGGTATGGGCTGCGCTCCGTGTTGGTCTATCTAGTGGAGGGTATGGGCTGCGCTCCGTGTTGGTCTATCTAGTGGAGGGTTTGGGCGGAGCTCCGTGTTGGTCTATCTAGTGGAGGGTTTGGGCTGCGCTCCGTGTTGGTCTATCTAGTGGAGGGTTTGGGCTGCGCTCCGTGTTGGTCTATCTAGTGGAGGGTTTGGGCTGCGCTCCGTGTTGGTCTATCTAGTGGAGGGTATGGGTGGCGCTCCGTGTTGGTCTATCTAGTGGAGGGTTTGGGCGGCGCTCCGTGTTGGTTTTTCTTGTCCCCCTTTTTTTCTCCATCATCCCTCCTTCCCCCCATCTTTGCTGGGGTGTCTATAACTAAAGCACACATTGTCAGACTGAGGTGAAAGATGAGGCAAGCAGGTGTAAATGTGTTCCCTGTGGAGCTGCCCCCTGAAAATGGTGCAAAAAGGCTTCTGTTTAACTCGCCTTTACTTGGGAGTCATGTTTGTTACTCACATTGTCTGAAAAACACACCACACTCTTTTATAGGCCCCTGAGATGTCTTACTTTCTCCAGTGCACATTTCATTCATAGGGCTTTACCTCAGAAAACAATTGAGTGCAAGACTGGCGGTGTCCCCCGCTGCTTTACGAGCCTTGCCATTTAATGGGTTTTAACAAGAAAGGGAAATCATCAACAGGGATTTGCAGCTCTGCTTCTGGCCTCTTAAGATGATCCGATTTCTACTGTATTTCCAATTAGGGCTACCTTGCTGCAATTACAGCTAGCATCCCCACTGCTTGAACCCAGTGGTATTGGCAGAGGGGCTTGCTCAAAGCAAGCAGAGTCTTTGAATATAAGAATTAGCCTGTTCGCATTACTTTACCTTTAATTGACTCACCAAACTGTAGCTGTTTGCCAGGCTGCAGAGATGGTAATGAATTGTGTCGATATCCATTGGATTCTAAGGCCCCTTGTTCACCTCAGTGGATTGACCTGATTTTCCCAGGAAGAGAAGTGATACTTTGACCTTTAGAAAGCCAAAACAGCACTACAGGGGGGCTCCTGTGGTACAGCCAGGCCACCCACTGTCCTTGTCCCCTGATAACCTGCTAAGGAGACCCCTATCACTCATCACCACCTACCAAGACTGAAAAAGGGGAGGTCAATAATTCTCCATCTCCTTTAAAGCTGCCCCCAAACAACCCCTTCTCTCTGCAGGCCAGACCTTGCTGCGATGCTGGGGGAAATGGAAGTGTTTTCTTGTGCCAGGTTCTATTAGTTCTGTCTTATTTCAATCGGCTCTGGAGTGCACAGTGCTTCTTTGTATTGTTATATTGTTGTTTGGCATTTCCCTGCTCCCTCCCTACCCCTCTCTCTCTCTTTCCTTCCCTCCCTTTCTCGTTCTCTCTTTTCTTTACCCCGGACTCCTTCACTTGGTGGTATCAATCAGTGGTTCTGCCTGCGTTCAGCTTCGGGGATCAAATCAGATGCACTTGTGGTTTGAGTGCCTAGCATGGCCTGCTGCATTTGAAAAGTCATTCGGTTGGCCGGGCTTTTCAGTTCTGTTTGAAATAAGATTGATGTTGGCAAACTTTTTCAACCCCCATTCTCCTAATAGGTTTTTCTCCATCTCCAACATCGCCTGCTAAACAGACAGAGGACATATGCCTCGACATAATGATGACATGTGTTTGAGGCCTCTGAATGTTTTAAGGAGACCCCACTGCTTTTCATCAGTCCGTGGCAGCAACAAAACGAAGAGAGAGAGAAACCAACCATAACAAAACAACTACAGTAGCATAACAGTTAAATAATACCCCATATGTCTTCTGTATAACAAAGTAGGGCTAGGATAATACCAGTATTGCAATATGTTTTCCATGGCAAAAATGAACACTAGTCGGACCAAACTGTTTGTCCTTTAACTGTTTGGTCCTCTAACGGTTTGGTCCTGCTGTATGTAAGATATTGTGCTATATCTTGGAAAATAAATAAATGTGACTCTAGATGACAACATAATGATGTTTGTTTCCAACATTAGGGCTGTTTTCCTGAAGAAGTTAAATCAACTCGGTGTTTTGTTTCTTTGCCATGATAGTAACCAGTATGGTGATTCTGGTATGGTCCCAGCCCTGTTTCAAAGTGTGTCAGTATTTATACATATTTTTCGGCATATAAATTATTACGATAATAGTTAATTGACCTTATTGTATGAAACCGAATATGACTTTAATTATTTTATCTATTAAACCAACTCTACTGTCCTTCTGCATCTCTACGTTAGTGTATCATAGAGTGGATGGATGGCTGTGTACAGTAAGTGGTCTGTGAGTACGGGTCCCTTGTCATTGCTGTACACTACACGAGCCGTTCTACCCATAAGCCTAATGAAGATGCATGTAAATAATTGGGCTATTAGCCGGCCCAGTCATTATCCTCGGGGAGGAGACTGGCAGCTGCACTCGACCCCTCTGAGCGAGGTCACCGGTCCCTCCCTCTCCCAGCATGCTTCTGTGTTAAAGACGGCGATGCCGCTAATGAGCCTGAAGCTCCGTCCGGTGCCCACCCGTGGTGGGCAGGGAGAGAGAGATGTCACGGTTTACAGGTCGAGAAATTACTGTTTGGGTTCGGAGCTATTGAAATCCCCTCTGTACTTAATAAAAGTGAGGTCTTAGATTATTTTTGAAGTCACAAAGAAGCTGTCATTTGATAGAGGCTTGCTGTATATTTCTTCCCCTGATGGACATTTGCTAGAGTAGAGGTGTCTGAACATGTGATAGAGGCTTGCTGTATATTTCTTCTCCTGATGTACATTTGCTAGAGTAGAGGTGTCTGAACATGTGAAATGGTGTTTCCAATTTAAACGTTAATTAACAACTGCAATGACAGAGAGATGCAACTTTTGAAAATGAATAAGCTTGCCTCCCCGACACACTCCAAACTGTGAAACCCATGCTCCAGCCAAAATCACAGAAGGTTACTATTTTTTGTAATATCTCTGTGTGCATGGATTTATTCCCAATTTTGTGCAGAGCTTACCCACTCCCTCTACCCATCATCCACCTCTGGTGTCCTGCTGTCTTTTAACCTTACCACTAATGCCCAGTTCCCATTTCCAGAAAGAAAGCCAGCCTTAATGCATTTAAAGGTCAACTCTGAAGGAACAGGACCAAACCGTGGCCAAACCCACAGTCCCAGAGATAACTCTGGCCAGAGCTTCCCCATTTATCACCCAGGATTTGATCATATCCCTCAGCTTTCCTCCCAACCCCCTCCAGCCCCCATTAGAACCTCCCGTCGCTCCCGCCCTTGCCAGTGCACACCAACCACCAGCCGAGCCTCAATCCCTTCTACAAAGCCCCAGCAGCGGGGTGGTAATGACCCTGCCACAGCGCCGGTAATGATGGAATCAGCGGGGGTTTAGCTGGCTCCCTGATGCCCTAATAAGTCCCCTAATAACTCCTTTAACACCCGGGCTGACCTGGTACCCTGATCAAAAGCGCTCATGCGTGGCAAAGGCTCCTCAGAGGATACCAAGCCTGAACTGCAGTACTTTCTAAACAGGAAGGGCGGCCTTCGCCAATGCTTTGAGGTCCCTGTCCAGTAACTGCACCAGTATTCAGACTCCCCTGGGGATCCATAATGGACATGCCAGTACTGCTCTCTATTGGACTGTTGCTTCAAACCATGAAGGGGGGCTGCCTCCAATTCACAGAGGTCCCTGTCCGGTAATGGCACACACACACACTCCCCATCCCAGAGGAGAATGTCCATAATGGGTAGTACCTCTGGTTCGCTATTGGGCTGTTGCTTCAGGGTCACCCAGTAACAATGGGAGTCACACAAGGCATCTACACTGAGTGCACAAAACATTAGGAACACCTGCTCTTTCCATGACATAGACTGACAAGGTGAATCTAGGTGCAAACTATGATCCCTTATTGATGTCACTTGTTAAATCCACTTCAATCAGTGTAGATGAAGGGGAAGAGACACATTAAACAAGGATTTTTAAGCCTTGAGACAATTGAAACAGGGATTGTGCATGTGTGCCATTCAGAGGGTGAATGGCGAAGACAAAAGATTGAAGTGCCTTTGAATGGGGTATGGTAGTAGGTGCCAGGCGCACCGGTTTGTGTCAAGAACTGCATTGCTGCTGGGTTTTTCACACTCAACAGTTTCCCGTGTTTATCAAGAATAGTCCACCACTCAAAGAACAGCCAGACAACTTGAAACAACTTTGGGAAGCATCGGAGTCAACATGGGCCAGCATCCCTGTAGAACGCTTGACACCTTATAGAGTCCATGCCCCGACAAATTGAGGGTGTTCTGAGGGCAAATGGGGGTGCAACTCAATATTAGGAAGGTGTTCCTAATATTTGGTATACTCTGTGTAGATGATCTATTTTACTCTCTCCGACAAAATAGAATAATTATAATTGTGAAGAAGTTCCACTTTTCATCCCATCAACTCCAGACCACCAGATGATAATTGTAACCATTTGAGAAGCTGGTTACTGAGCAAAGCGACACGAACCTACACCGTCATCAGAATGTCTTCGAAGACACAGACAATGTAATCAAGGCTGTCGGAGGCCCCATTCCACAGAAGAGACTCCCCCCCCCCCCCACCCCCACTGTGGGACTGTTCTCTAGTCTGGCTCATATTAACAGCACAGAGTAAGATGATAAAGGAATCTTTTGATAACCTGTGTGTTGAAGATGTTGGGAACAGGGGTTTGATGGCCTCCCTGAGGACAGCGTTGTTTATTGCTGATGTTGTTTACTGAGATGAGGGGAGCATCTGCCAGAGCAGCCTCAGTCTTCATGTTTTCCTCTCTTCCCTTCTCTCTCGAAATCACCATCCTGTCCCCCGTTGCATGGCTCCAGAACCCCACTCACCCTAACCCTCATGTTGTCCATCTGGAGTCAAGGCTGCCTAGTTTCTTAGACACACACACACACAACCGCACATACTCTCACAGCATTGCTTTGCCAAAACAAGATCAAGTGTGTTTGGCACACACTTCTTCGATAAACCACCACACTGTCTGCAAAAGGAGAGGTTTGCTTCTTGTCCTGCCAAAATGTGTCGCTAACCCAGGAAGCCCGTGCACGTTCCAGTCAATTAGTACGTTTTGGAGATGCATATAATCATATTCTGCTGAAGCGCCCTGCGGATAATCAAATGTGGTGTTAATATGAAAAATCTAACTTCCATGGCCTTGATTGCCACCTGATAGCACGTTTCAGATCGGGACCCATTTGTCTGATTGCTCTTGAGCACTGGGTCCAATTTGTCTCAATAAAGCAAAACGCAACCCTATGCTAATTTACTTCTGTTTGGAGGCAGCCGGCCTACTGTGCTCCGCTCAGGGTCAGCCATTTTCCTTCCTCATCCTTCCACAGTTTTAATAAATCACATATGAGTGGAGATTAGCGCCTTAAATATTAATGTCTTGTAATTGGTTTATTGTACATTAGCCCGGCCGCAGGGGGTGACCTGGATTGAGAGACTAGTCAAGGCCCCTGTTCTTCCCCGCTCGTTCCCCCCAAGTGTTTTCCACTTCACATTGCTTCCCTGCGATGTCCCACTGATTTTAATTTTCTCTGCTCAGATGAGAGCTATTCAGAACTGTTCTGGGTAGCCACTGTGCATTTTTACTTGAAGCCCCCCCCCTACTCCAAATATTGGCCTGTTTAATACCTGCCTGCTTAGATACTCTCCAACCTACTTCCTGCTAGCTTTATTTGCCTTCAGGTGTACTTTGCCTTGCAACATTCATCCAATGAGAAGTGCTGATTTTAATAACCTGGTGTGTGTGTGTGTGTGTGTGTGTGTGTGTGTGTGTGTGTGTGTGTGTGTGTGTGTGTGTGTGGGTGCAGGTGTGCATACAGTGTGTGTGTTTTTGCATTTGAAAGTGAAGTCAGTCCATCAGACCTCATCTTCTGCATCTTTAGCGTATTACATAGACCTCAGTCTGCATTCTATTATCCAGGTGTAATGGGCTTTGTCTTATTAATGCTACACTAAATGGGTGTTGGCTAACAATCACTCCCATATTCCTAATATATTCACTTGAAGGAGCGTTTCCTTGTAATAAAGCTTGACCATGGACCTACTTAACATCTTGCATATTAATTTGAATATTTTAGAGCAAATTATGCACGTTCAGAACGGATTGTCCTTGAACAAATACATATTCTTTTGTAAGAAATGTTTGATTTAAGCAACCTGAGCTAAATTCTTTCTGACTTGCAAAGGAACTCTACCAATAGACCGTTTGCAATTTGCAGTTGTTTGGGTGTGTGTGCACAGCAGGTCTCGGTGAGTTTCTACGTGTATTTAGATGCATTCAAGGCTAGCAGAGTCATTTGAACTCTGGAGTACCTCCTCAATGTGATCATTACCAGTTAATTTGTCATGTATTGCATCATGATTAAACACCCGACCCCAAAAAGGTATGCATATCATCACAATTCCTTCCTCAGAAGGTGAATGGAAACCGAGGGGAAGGCATCAATAAAACAACAAAGGTGGAAGGGGGTGTGAGAGACGGAAAGAGAGAGAGAGTGAGTGTGCGTGTGCACAGTAGAGGGAGGAGAGTAGTCTCTCAGTACTGGGCCCTGACAGTGTCACAGGACTGGAGCTTTCCTCTCTCAAACCCCACCGGTGCTCTTCATCAAAGTCCCCCCACTCCCACCAGCTTAGAGACAAGCAGGTCCACGCATAGCTAATCCACCTAGGGAACTAGAATATGCTGCACTGTAATGGCAGTCATGTTTAGAGATATGTGTGTGTACAATGTAACATAAAGCAGGCCTGCCTCAGTAACATATCTCACTCCAGAGACACTTATACTGCATAGAGAATGGTCACAGTAGTACTAGAATAGCCCATTTGTCAGGGCATTGCCACATGGATGAAGGAGAGATCACATTAAATTCCAGCTTCAGTTTAGGTGCAGCAGCTGCAAAATAAAGACAAGGTTCAGCACCACTTAATATTTCTCAGACCAAGGGCAACAGAGAACGCTACCTCACCCCATTGTAGACCTAATTGGTACTTTTTGGTAAATGATGTCTGACTCCAATTGCAATTCCATCGCCTCTTTCCTCCCTTTGCATGTCGTGATAATGGCAGACTTCAGTCGCATCCATTTGGACTGATTCATTTACACTTGACACTGTATTAAAGAGTTAAATAGCGTCGTCACAGCTCTATGAGCCTGGGGATTCATTTAGCTTTTGTTCAACTCAACCTACACCTGTTGTATATTGTCAGCTAGGCCTCTAGCGTGGTTAGTTTTTGACACGTTATACAACTCATCCACCTGCTCTATTTCATCATCTGTACTTAAGTGAGATTGTACGCTGATTGTCAGTGTTACTAAAATGATCACGGGTAATTTGCCCGGGTATCATTTTATCTCAGTTGACCCATCTCTAAGCCCCGCCCCCTCATTGGTTACTGTTGCGGGGGGGGGGGGGGGGGGGGTAGCAGGTAGCTGACTAGTGGTGGCTAGTCATCAGCCTGATGGTCTGGGGGTAGAAGCTATTGCCAGTCTGTTAGTTTTAACCATAATGCTCCTGTACTGCCTGTGTCTGAGTGATGGAAAAGGGAAGAACAGGCCGTGGCTCAGGTGGCTGAGGTCCCTGATGATCTTCTTGGCCTTCCTGTGTCACCTGGTGTTGTAGGTGTCCTGGAGGCAGGCAGTGTGCACCCAATGGTGCGTTCAGCTGAGTGTACCACCCTCTGTAGTGCCTTGCGGTCAGCGCCGGTGGACTTGCCGTACCAGGATGTGATGCTCTCGATGGTGCTCCTGTAGAACACTGTGAGGGCCTTCAGGGACAGGCCAGTTTTCTTCAGCCTCTCGAGGTTAAAGAGTTGTCTTTGTGCTCTTTTCACCACGGTGTCTGTTTGACTATTTGGTTTGACCATTTCAGCTCCTCAGAGATGTGTACACAGAGTAACTTGAAGTTTTTGACAGTCTCCACAGTGGCCCTCTTAATGAGCATGTGGGCGTGCCCAGCCTGGTTCCTTCTGAAGTCCATAATCAGCTCCTTTGTTTTGCTGACGTTGAAGGAGAGGTTGTTTACCTGGCACCACAGTGTTAGAGTGCCTACCTCCTCCTTCTAGGCAATATCACCGTTGTTGGTAATCACGCCTACTACTGTTGTGTCGTCAGCAAACTTGATGATGGAGTTGGAATTGTGTGAGGCCTTCCAGTCGTGGGTATAAAGGGAGTAAAGGAGGGGACTGAAGACGCACCCTTGTGGTGCCCCCTTGTTGAGGATTAGTGTGGAGGAAGTAATGTTGCCTACCTTCACCACCTGGCGGCGGTCCGCCAGGAAGTCCAGGACCCAGTTGCATAGGGAGGAGTTCAGTCCCAAGGCTGTGAGCTTTGGGGGGAACTTAGAGGTATTGAAGGCCGAGCTGTAGTCAATGAACAGCGTCCTCACATGGATTCCTCTTGTCCAGGTGGGTGAGGGGAGTGTGGGGAGCAATGGCGATTGCGTCCTCCGTGGATCAGTCGGGGCGGTAGGCGAATATGAGGGTCGAGTGTGTCGAGGAGGGAGGAGGTGATGTAGTCTTTGACTAGCCTCTCGAAGCACTTCATGGTGACGGAAGTGAGTGCTATGGGTCAGTAGTCATTCAGTTCAGTTATTTTCCCTTTCTTGGGCACATGGATGATAGTGGAAATCTTGAAGCAGGTGGGGAAAATGGCCTGAGCTAGAGAGATTTTCAAAGTATCAGAAAACACAACAGCTTGCTGTCTGCACATGCTCTGAGGGCGCGGCTAGGGATGCCGTCTGGGCCGGTAGCCTCGCGAGTATTAACGAGTTTAAATTACTTACATGTGTCTCGTGGAAACCATAAGTAGGTAGCCCTCATTGTCCTCATGGGCTCTCCTTGGAAGCTCAGAGTTGTTTTGCTCAAAGCATGAGAAATAGGTGTTTCGCTCGTCCAGTAGGGCCGCGTTGGTGTCCACGTCGTGACTCAATTTGATTTTGTAATCCCTGATAGTTAGAAGCTCCTGCCACATATGCCTCGTATCCAACACGCTGAATTGCTCCTCCACTTTGTCCCTATACTTGTGTCTCGCCATCTTGATCAATCTACGTCACATTTGGTCTGTTTAATCATACAATTGTCCCCGGTCACCTTGCCGTGTTTATAAGCAGCGTCCCTCTCCTTTAGTTTCCTGACAAGGCTGCCATAAATCCACGGTTTTTGATTCGGGTAAGTTTTCAAATACACTATCACATCATCTATGCATTTTTGTATGAATCCGGTGACTGAGTCAGCGTATTCATTGATGCTATCCCCAGAGGCGACCCGGAACATATTCTAGTCCACGTGATCAAAATAATCTTGGAGCATGGATTCTGATTGGTCAGACCTGACCACTGGATCTTCCCTCTTGAGTTTTTGTTTGTATGCGGGAAGGAGCAAAATAAGGTTATGGTCAGATTTGCCGAAAGGAGGATGGGAGATACCCGTGTCGAAAAGGCATGTAGCAGTGGTCCAGCGTAGAATCTCAGGGAGTTGGTCAATCATTATGTTGATAGTAATTCGGGAGCATGGTTCTCAAATTACTTTTGTTAAAGTTCCCTACGACAGTGAACACTGCCTCCGGGTAGTATTCCAAGTCGGTAGAGCACAAGCTCTCAAGTTCCTGTACGCGTCCCCTGTCGCACCACTTGTTATTGGTGATAAAGCAGAGCCCTCCGCCTTTCTTCTTGCCAGAGAGAGCCATATTCCTCTCCGCTTGATGAACTGTAAAATCTGCTGGTTGTCAGAGGAAAGCCAGCTCTCAGAAAAACAGATTATTTTTCAGAATTTTATGTCCCTCTGGAAGGAGATCCTCACTCTGAGTTTGTTTATTCACAAATTATTGAACATTGGCGTGTAGTAATGGAGGACAGTTCGCCTAGCGTCTCAATCTCACTAAGACCCCCTACGTCTGCGTCTCCGTTGGCATCTTCATTTCCTACTCTTTGGTAGGACTCCCGGGGAACCCGGCGCCTCACCGAAGAAGCTAGACCAGCATTTCCCAAGCTTGGTCCTTGGGACCCCAATGAGTGCACATTTTTCTTTTTTTTTTTGCTGTAAGACTACACAGCTGATTTCAAATGATCAAAGCTTGATGATTAGTTGATTGTTTATATAATCTGTGTACAGTCGTGGCCAAAAGTTTTGAAAATGACAGAAATATAAATGTTCACAAAGTTTGCTGCTTCAGTGTCTTTAGATATTTTTGTCAGATGTAACTATGGAATACTGAAGTATAATTACAAGCATTTCATAAGTGTCAAAGGCTTTTATTGACAATTACATGAAGTTGATGCAAAGAGTCAATATTTGCAGTGTTGACCCTTCTTTTTCAAGACCTCTGCAATCTGCCCTGGCATGCTGTCATTAACTTTTGGGCCACATCCTGACTGATGGCAGCCCATTCTTGCATAATCAATGCTTGGGGTTTGTCAGAATTTGTGGGTTTTTGTTTGTCCACCTGCCTCTTGAGGATTGACCACAAGTTCTCAATGGGATTAAGGTCTGTGGAGTTTCCTGGCCATGGAACCAAAATATTGATGTTTTGTTCCCCGAGCCACTTAGTTATCACTTTTGCCTTATGGCAAGGTGCTCCATCATGCTGGAAAAGGCATTGTTTGTCACCAAACTGTTCCAGAATGGCTGGGAGAAGTTGCTCTTGGAGGATGTGTAGGTACCATTCTTTGTTCATGGCTGTGTTCTTAGGTAAAATTGTGAGTGAGCCCACTCCCTTGGCTGAGAAACAACCCCACATGAATGGTCTCAGGATGCTTTACTGTTGGCATGACACAGAACTGATGGTAGCGCTCACCTTGTCTTCTCCGGACAAGCTTTTTTCCGGATGCCCCAAACAATCGGAAAGGGGATTCATCAGAGAAAATGACTATACCCCAATCCTCAGCAGTCCAATCCCTGTACCTTTTGCAGAATATCAGTCTGTCCCTGATGTTTTTCCTGGAGAGAAGTGGCTTCTTTGCTGCCCTTCTTGACACCAGGTCATCCACCACAGCCCGTAAGTCTTCGCCTCACTGTGCGTGCTGATGCACTCACACCTGCCTGCTGCCATTCCTGAGCAAGCTCTGTACTGGTAGTGCCCCGATTCCGCAGCTGAATCAACTTTGGGAGACGGTCCTGGCGCTTGCTGGACTTTCTTGGGCGCCCTGAAGCCTTCTTCACAACAATTGAACCGCTCTCCTTGAAGTTCTTGATGAGCCGACAAATGGTTGATTTAGGTGCAGTCTTACTGGCAGCAATATCCTTGCCTGTGAAGCCCGTTTTGTGCAAAGCAATGATGACGGCACGCGTTTCCTTGCAGGTAATCATGGTTGACAGAGGAAGAACAATGATTCCAAGCACCACCCTCCTTTTGAAGCTTCCAGTCTGTTATTCGAACTCAATCAGCATGACAGAGTGATCTCCAGCCTTGTCCTCGTCAACACTCACACCTGTGTTAACGAGAGAATCACTGACATGATGTCAGTTGGTCCTTTTGTGGCAGGGCTGAAATGCAGTGGACATGTTTTTTGGGGATTCAGTTCATTTGCATGGCAAAGAGGGACTTTGCCATTAATTTCAATTCATCTGATCACTCTTCATAACATTCTGGAGTATATGCAAATTGCCATCATACAAACTGAGGCAGCAGACTTTGTGAAAATGTATATTTGTGTCATTCTCAAAACCTTTGGCCATGACTGTAGTGCTAGGGCAACAACCAAAACGTGCACCCCTTGAGGTGCTGAGGACTGAGTTTGGGAAACCCTGAGCTAGATCATTGTTCCGCCATCTCCGGGAATTCGGGAAGGTCAGTGAATACCCACCGTTTAATATTCCAGTAGTTCTACCCGAGTGTATGAAGTAATGCACGAAACAAACTGAGTAAGAAAACCATAGAAAAACACTAGAAAAAACACAACATAAGTAGAAACCTGTTATGTTTTGTAGGAGCTTGAGGGAAAGCACCATCTGTTGGCACCATCTTAGTCAATTTGGACACTTTTCCCTGGTCCAAGGTGTATTAGATCCACCTTGCAGGTTGACTCCTCTAATTTCCATACAAATCATGAAGGTGCATAGAGACTATGGCTTCACACCGTCATACCCTTTCCCCACACACTTCAGGCCTTGAGATTGTGACATGTTATCATGTTTAATTTGTCTTTGGGGATCTCGTGTGGAATTGGTTTGGGCCCACAAGAAACCAATCTTCCTGGATAGGTAAGGGGAGAAAGGCCAGGGAGGAGTGGGTTGAGTTGACAATAGGGGAAAAGTGTCTCCTGCCTAAGTGTTGGTCAGCGACACTTAGTTTATATTCTGCCTATGTTGACTTCTCCCAGCCCATGGAAAATTTCTTAACAGGCGGAAAGTGCCTCTTCTCCAGAGCAAAGGAGGAGAAAAGAGAGAGAAGAGGGAGGGATTTGTAAGATATGGCTGCTGTGTTTTTTTAATTGGAGATGGTGTTACCAAAAGACAGCCAAGCTTAGAGGACAGAGAAGAAAAGTATTGTGTTAGAATTGAAGAGAAGGAAATGGAAAGAAAAGACTGAGTGAGTTAGAGTACGAGGGCGATGGAGAAAAGAGAGAGAGACAAAGAGATGGAGAGAGAAATGGAGAGTTGGAATGAAAGCAAGAGAGAGACAGAGGGAAGGATGCAGTGTGATGGAGAGAGCTGCACAGAGTGGCCGTGGAGCAAGACTGGCGAGGTTGTTTTGAGTATGACAGAACCTGTACCCTCTCTGTCCGGAAGACTGGGCACTTGCCACGGGATGTGCATGTCCTCTCCACTACACTTTAACAGGTTCACTTCTGGGTGCACAGGTCGCTACACTGATGGCTGGGATCCTTCCCTCCCTCTTTCCCTCCTTCCCTCCCTCCCTCCCTCTCTTTCCCTCCCTCCCTCCCTCCCTCCCTCTCTTTCCCTCTCTTTCCCTCCCTCCCTCCCTCCCTCCACATGCCAGAGCCGTTTCAATCACTCTCGTCTGAATGCTTGGGAGAGTTATTTTTCCTTCCACCTGATCCATCTCTTCTGAATTCCCTCCATGCCGGTGGTGGAGGGATGGACTCACTAACAGAAAATAGAGATACTTTTAAAAGCGGTGGCATTTTCTTTTATTTTTCAACTTTTCACCCCAATAGGTTCCCAAAGCATTCTGACAGCCCAGTAACTCCCCTTTCTCTTTGACGGGCGTTTCTTTATTTAACATCACACTTTCCTTGATCTTCAGCCACTTGTAGATGGTGGCCTCATTTTCATGGTGCAAGATGAAGGGGGATGAGAAGGGGGAAGTGGAGAAGTTAAAACAAGTTGGGATGTGTGTTTTGTAATATTGTACAGGACCATAGCCCTGAAGGTAGCATCTTCTCTGAAAGTGTATAGATTGGTACTTTTTTATTCCCTTTCTCTTTTTTTCCGGACATATTTTATTAGTCTTTATCAGCCTATGGTCGGAGACTGCTAAGTAGGTTTAAGACCAGAGTCCAAACACCCCTTCCGTAGAATGTTGGTTTGACAGCTGTTTGAATTCGCATTAAAGGTATGGGTTGCACTCTTCCGCTCTCCTCCTGATTTAAGGTGAATCAGCTTATTAACCTTTGGGAGGCCAAAGGCATCCCTGAGATGAAAAACCCACCTCTGACAACACCGTGTTCAGAGGAATTAGCCTCCCACCACTGATACGCCTTGATTTCATTTTAATCACACTTCTCAGAAAACCACTGAATGAATATTTCATCTCCAAACCAAGATGGAGAAGTATTACATATTTCATCAAATATACATGTTAGCTGGCTGAATTTCAAGGGTTATCTTTTACCTTTCCAGTGTATATCATATAGTTGTCATTGTCTTGCAGTGGAAATGAAGCTGTAGAGAAGCACTATTCTCCTGGCTTGAATTGAGTATCATCCACCTCAACTTGTCAGCTGTTATTGAGTGTCGGTTCAGGCAGTACAGTATGTGGCTTTAGTCACCAGAGCTTGTGTTGACTCTGGGATGGAAGAATCAATGCTATATGTTGTGTTTGCTGTCTTTTATTATTACCTGTTAATACTTTTCTATTATTTCTCGATTTTCTCTCTCTCTCTGCATTGTTGGAAAGGGCCCGTAAGTAAGCATTTCACTGTTAGTCTACACCTGTTGTTTACGAAGCATGTGACTCATAACATTTTATTTGGTTACACTGGTCTATATTAGTGTTTGACTCTTGCAGAGTAGTATCATTATCCAGGCTTCTCCTCCACTCTCTACAGGTATTGACCCCGCTGTGCAAAGGTCACCCAGGTGAAGGCAACCCACAGATCACGACAGACTCAATTAGAGGGAGAACGTACACACATTCGCAAACAAACACACATACCGTAATTTCCGGACTATTAAGCGCACCTGAATATAAGCCGCACCCACTGAATTAAAAAATATATATTATTTTGAACATAAATAAGCGACACATGTCTATAAGCCGCAGGTGCCTACCGGTACATTGAAACAAATTAACTTTACACAGGCTTTAACGAAACACGGCTTGTAACAAAAATAAATAGGCTTTAATGAAACACGGCTTGTAACAAAAAAATAAATAATTTGCATTAAGCTTTAGTTGTCTTTTTGCACTGAGTCAATTCCTCACGCTGCTGTTTCCAACGTCTTATCATCGACTCATTAAGACCAAGCTCCCGTGCAGCAGCTCTATTTCCTTTTCCAACAGCCAGATCAATCGCCTTCAACTTGAAAGCTGCATCATATGCATTTCTCCGTGTCTTTGCCATGATGAGGGTGACAAAATGACTACCGTACAGAATGATGGGAAGTTTGAGTGCGCTCGATTTAATCTAAACAGTAAACCAAAAAGTTGTTTGACCTTAACCCGTTCGGCAATTTCATTGGTCTAATGAAAGCTTCATGCCGCCAAAAAACTGAGCACGTCACAGAATGTGTTTTTTTGGAAGAAAAAAAATTGAAAGCGGGAAAAATCCATATATTAGCCGCTTCATTGTTTAAGCCGCGAGGTTCAAAGCCTGGGAAAAAAGTTGCGGCTTATAGTCCGGAATTTACGGTGTATGTATATATATATATATATATATATATATATATATATATATATATATATATATATATATATATATACATACACCAGTTTCCAGTTTCTGGCTGCGTTTCGAGGAAACTGAAAAAGAAAGAGGCTCCCAGCTGCTTGCTCCCAGAGTTTTAATGGCTTAGGTGGATAAAAGGCGGAATTGAGAGCTGATAGCCAGGCTGGCAGCAGGAGTGTTAATGCTCTGGGGTTAATTGTTTTGTGTTCTGGGTTTCAGCTCGCCTTACAGTATTGGCAGTAGCCAGGCGCTAGATCGGTGGCGTGAGCATGGGGATGTGCCAAACGGTGATGAGCTAACGCCATAGTGGATGACTAAGCAGGGCATATACTGCAGGCGAGACACGTAACCCCCCTCTGCAAGTCGGCAGGCTCGTGTTCATTAAACACTTACAAGCCAGGGCTGGAGCAGATCTGTAATGACCCCTCTCTTTCTCAATTCAGTTCAATTTAAGGGCTTTATTGGCATGGGAAACATACGTTTACATTGCCAAAGCAAGTGAAATAGATTTTTAAAAAAAACAGTAATCATTAGACTCACAAAAGTTCCAAAAGAATAAAGAAATTTGAAATGTCATATTATTTGCAAATAGTTAAAATACAAAAGGGAAAATAAATAAACATAAATATGGTTTGTATTTACAATAGTGTTTGTTCTTCACTGGTTGCCCTTTGTGGCAACAGGTCACAAATCTTGCTGCCGTGATGGCAAGCTGTGGTATTTCACCCAATAGATATGGGAGTTTATCAAAATTGTTTTCAAATTCTTTGTGGGTCTGTGTAATCTGAGGGAAATATGTGTCTCTAATATGGTCATACATTTGGCAGGAGGTTAGGAAGTGCAGCTCAGTTTCCACCTCATTTTGTGGACAGTGTGCCCATAGCCTGTCTTCTCTGTCTGCCTACGGCGCCTTTCTCAATAGCAAGGCAATGCTCACTGAGTCTGTATATAGCCAAAGCTTTCCTTAAGTTTGGGTCAGTCACAGTGGTCAGGTATTCTGCCACTGTGTACTCTGTTTAAGGGCCACATAGCATTAGAGTTTGCTCAGTTTTTTGTGTGTCAAGTAATTATCTTTTAGTTTTCTCATGATTTGGTTGGGTCTAATTGTGTTGCCGTTCTGGGCTCCATGGGGTGTGGTTGTGAACAGAGCCCCTGGACCAGCTTGCTTAGGGGACTCTTCTCCAGGTTCATCTCTCTGTAGGTGATGGCTTTGTTATGGAAGGTTTGGCAATTGGTTTCTTGAAGAATGTAACGGCTCTTTTCTGGATTTTGATAATTAGCGGGTATCGGCCTAATTCTGCTCTGCATGCATTATTTGGTGTTTTATGTTGTACACAGAGGATATTTTTTGTGGAATTCTGCATGCAGAGTCTCAATTTGGTATTTGTCCCATTTTGTTAATTCCTGGTTGTTGAGGGGACCCCAGACCTCTCAACTATAAAGGGCAATGTGTTCTATAACTGAATCAAGTATTTATTTTTAGTTTATCTCGCTCTAGCTCACTCGCTCTCTCTCTCCCTCCCACTCTCTTTCTTTCTCTCGCTCTCTCTCACTCTTTCGCTCTCTCTTTCGCTCGCTCTCTCTCAAGACATCGTTACCCACTGTTGTCTAATACTGGGCCTGCCTACTCTTCTCTACACCAGACTGGTCATTGACACTCGGTCACTGGTGTGTGTGTGTTAATGAGCACTCCCGGTGGTGTGTAATTAACACAACGGCAAACGTTCCCAACAGGTAAGATTATGCTGAGTGTATTAGACACAATGGGGCCCAGGAGAGTGTGTTTGTGTGTGTGTGGTTGCCCGTCGCCCACTGCTGTCTATCTGCCCGTCCCCTTGGATCACTCGGTGCCCAAACAGGCTGGCAGGCTTCAGTCTGCTTATATCCCCACCACACACACAGACACAACCGACTCATGGTCCAACACTGATAAACACATGCTGGGTAGATTATTAAGGGCCCTAGTGAAGGACAGACTGGAGCATTGTGTGTGGAATGTTGGCTTCCTGTCAAATCCAATGTTGTGTCACCCTGGGCATTCTGATACATGATTAGAGACAGGTAGTCTAAGATACTGACATACTGATCTGAAATGTTTCTTGATAACATTTCAGCTAGAACAAAACCCAAGGAAGAGGGGTCACAAAGCTTGCTGCTGTGATTACACACTGTGGTATTTCTTATTTCCCACATATATGGGAGTTTATCAATGTTTGATTTGTTTTCAAATACTTTGTGGATCTGTGGGAAATATGTGTCCTTAATATGGGCATACCTTTGACAGTAGGTAAGGAAGTGCAGCTCAGTTTCCACCTAATTTTGTTGGCAGTGTACATATATCCTTTCTTCTCTTGAGAGCTAGGTCTGCCTCAATAGCAAGGCTATGCTCACTACGTCTGTAAATAGTCATCATATTGGCAATAGTCTACAGTCATAGAGCCTCTGTGTGTGGCAAAAGTTAAGAGTTATCTAATCAGTGGAATATGGAATTAAAATGACAGAATTAAAAGTTAAAGGCGTGACGATCTCCATCCCTTTCTCTGAATGGAACATTAGCCGCTCGCTAGTTCTCAGTCAAAAGCTCTGATGCACACCTCTCTGACGCCCATAACCGCCCCCACCGCACAGGCATGTGGCGATGCAGCGGTCCTCATGGTAACCAGAGCTCGCTACAGTCCCGAACGCATGCGCGGGGTGCCACGTCTGTGCCATTGGGGTATAGGAGGCAATCGAGGGGAAGTGGCAGCCTGTCTACTGTGTGGCACCATGCCATCTGATGGCATTTCACTTCCTGAACACGAGGTGTGGGTCCGTGTTTGGAGAGAGGGAGGGAGGAAGGGAGAGAGAGAGAAACATAGAGGGGAAGAGCACTCTTTTGAAGAGCAGTATTATTAGAGATGAAGGCAGAGATACAAAGTGGGACGGAGTTTGATGTGATAACTACACCAGCCGAGGCAGTTATTGCTGCTTATGGAAATTAAAATGTTCACGGGCAGATACATACAGCGCCCTACTTCCAAGTTATTGGAAAGTGAGGAGCGGAGAGATTGCTAAATTAGCATGCTGTTACTCTGCAAGTTATTACTGTGTTTTCATACCTCATATTCCAGATGCCACTGGGATGCATGAGTGAAGTTCAACTGTACTGAAATGTTGTTTTCTTTACATTGAGATGGCCATCAAGCATTTATTTTCTCCTGGATGGATGTTGAAGGTGGAGGGGTTTTTTTAACAGTAGAGGGGGCTCTTACACTGGGGCAGGATTCAGGACATGGGGCACAACACACTGTCCAGTATGACATGTTTCTGTGTGTAAACATATTGTTCCCAGTGCTCCAGCATTCTCCCCAGTCTGGATATTTAGTGAGAGAATTATGCTTGATATCGAGCTCTCACTGCCCCAGCCTAACAAATTAAGGCTAATTAATTTAGCACATTATCAAAACTTTGAATAGCTTCTTGCCAGCAAGTACACAATTCAGCAGCAGTTGGTGTTGTTGAGCATATTAGAGCTGGCAGATGAAGTGCATGGTGGGAGATCCCATTGGGTACTTCACTACGGTTGACTCTGACTGCCATCTTTAGTTTCTATACCCTCTCCAACCCTGGTCTAGTAGTCCGATGTCCTTTTCACAGCCAAGCCATGCCGAGTTAAACCAATAGATACTAGTAGAGTTTGGACTGGTACGATAATGTGAAAAGGGTACTAGTCAGCAGCTCAGCACGGACATTCTCCAACACTCTTAACATGGCCACTTGGGACAACACATCCACCTTCCAACAATTGGGTTGAAATGTATCCACAATATTGGCTGATTAGGCTCGTCCATACATTTTAATAGTTAAGAGTGTTGGAAAATGCTTATGCTGATTTGGACCACCAGGGAAGGGTTTGAGCCCTGTAGAACTTGGACAATTTATCATTGTCAAGAATTTGGTTCTAGTTATTTTGCCTGGCAGGACTCTTGGAGAGAGAATACTTGTTCATTATACTTCATATACTTAAAGTGGAGTAAATATGTGTTTTGCCATTGCTACCCTTTGAGACCTTCCTTTTAATAGACGGGGGTGATGCAAAAGGCTATGTTTTAAAGGCCTGGTCACATAGTGTAAGATAATTACTCTATAACACTGCAGGACAGATTTTTCAGGTGTGTGTGTGTCTGTGTGTTTGCCTTCATTTGTGTGTGCTCATACTTGTGTGTGAGATGTGGTGGTAGTATAGGTCAGTGAAGTCTGTATCCCACTTCACCCGTGCGTGTCTGACCTCTACAACAACTACAGGCCAAGGGGTCATAACCTTTGCCCTTTAGAACATGCAGTGACCCAGGAAGTAACCCCTCTGACAGGTGCCAATAGTTCCCCACTTACTGTACCTCCACTGTTATGTTAGATTGTGTGTGTTTGGGTGTGTGCTCATGTGTATGCGTATGTGTCTGTCTGTCCCTGTCTCTGACTCTGTGATCTTAATACTATCATTTAACATCCAGCTTCACAGGGGATACTTGTCAGGTGAACTCTTTAGATATTAAAGTCAGGGTCATGCCAGTAGAATATGGAGAACAGAGACGCCTGCCTCTTGCTTTTGTCAGGTGGTCTCACGCATGGAGAAATCAAATGTTATTTGTCCCATGCGCGAATACAGGTGTCTTTACCGTGAAATGCTTACTTTTATTTTTATTTTACCTTTATTTAACTAGGCAAGTCAGTTAAGAACAAATTCTTATTTTCAATGAGGCCCTCATTGTTCGGGGGCTGAACGACAGATTTTTACCTTGTCAGCTCGGGGATTTGATCTAGCAGCCTTTCGATTACTAGTCCAATTTGTAAGTCGCTCTGGATAAGAGCGTCTGCTAAATGACGTAAATGTAAATGTAGTCCAATGCTCTAACCACTAGGCTACCTGCCGCCGCACTTGAGCCATTTCCTAACAATGTAGATTTAAAAAGTAAGAACAATTTGCTGAATAAAAAAGGAAATAGTAGCAAAGTAAAATAACAATAATGAGGCTATATACAAGGACTACCGGTACTGAGTCAATGTGCAGGGGTATGAGGTTGTTGATGTAATTGAGGTAATATTTACATGTAGGTAGGGTTAAAAGTGACTAAGGAATCAGGATAGATATTAAACAGAGTAGCAACAACATATGTGAAGTGTGAAAGAGTGTGTGTGTGTTGTGTCAATATGCATATATGTGTGTGTTTTGTGTGTGTTGGAGTGTTAGTGTAGTATGTGTGAGTGTATGGGTAGTGTCCAGTGAGTGTGCGTCGAGCCAGTGAGTGTGCGTCGAGCCAGTGAGTGTGCGTCGAGCCAGTGAGTGTGCGTCGAGCCAGTGAGTGTGCATAGAGCCAGTGAGTGTGCGTCGAGCCAGTGAGTGTGCATAGAGCCAGTGAGTGTGCGTCGAGCCAGTGAGTGTGCATAGAGCCAGTGCAAAAAAAAAGGTGTCAATGCAAATAGTCTGGGTAGCCCTTTGATTAACTGTTCTGCAGTCTTATGGCTTGGGGTCGAAGCTATTCAGGAGCGTTTTGGTCCCAGACTTGGGACTCCGGTACGGATTGTCATGTTTTAGCAGAAAGAGAACAGTCTATGACTTGGGTGATTGGAGTCTGACAATTTTTAGGGCCTTCCTCTGAAACAGCCTGGTGTAGAGTTCCTAGATGACAGGGAGCTGGTCATACACCATACCCTCTGTAGTGCCTTACGGTCGGATGCCAAGCAGTTGCCATACCAAGCGGTGATGCAGCCAGTCAAGATGCTCTCAATGGTGCAGCTGTAGAACTTTTTGAGGATCTGAGGGTCCATGACAAATCTTTTCAGACTTTTGAGGGAAAGAGGCGCGTGGCGTGCCCTCTTCACAACTGTGTTGGTGTGTTTGGACCATGATAGGTCCTTAGTGATGAGGACACCAAGGAACTTGAAACTCGTGACCCGCAAGTTCCTTGGTGTCCTCAAATAGGGGTGTGCTTGGCACTCTGTTTCCTGTAGTCCACGATCAGCTCCTTTTTCTTGCTGACGTTGAGGGAGAGGTTGTTGGCCTGGCACCACATTGCCAGGTCTCTGACCTCCTCGCTATATGTTGTCTCATCGTTGTCGGTAATCAGACCTACCACTGTCGTGTCATCGGCAAACTTAATCATGGTGTTAGAGTCGTGCTTGGCCACGCAGTCGTGGGTGAACAGGGAGTACAGGAGGGGACTAAGCACGCACCACTGAGCGGCCCCCGTATTGAGTATCAGCGTGGCAGATGTGTTGTTACCTACCCTTACCACCTGGGGGCGGCCCGTCAGGAAGTCCAGGATCCAGTTGCAGAGGGAGGTGTTTAGTCCCAGGGTCCTTAGCTTAGTGATAAGCTTGTAGGGCACTATAGTGTTGAACGCTGAGCTGTAGTCAATGAACAGCATTCTCACGTAGGTGTTCCTTTTGTCCAGGTGGGAAAGGGCAGTGTGGAGTGCAATAGAGATTCCGTCATTTGTAGATCTGTTGGGGCGGTATGCAAATTGGGGTGGGTCCAGGGTGTCTGGGATGATGGTGTTGATGTGAGACATGACCAGGCTTTCAAAGCATTTCATGGCTACAGATGTGAGTGCTACGGGCCGATAATCCTTTAGACAGGTTACCTTGACATTCTTGGGCACAGAGACTATGGTGGTACGCTATAAAAAAGTGGGTAATAAAGACTAGGTCAGAGACAGGTTGAAAATGTCAGTGAAGACACTTCTCAGCTGGTTAGCACATGCTCTGAGAATGCGTCCTGGTAATCCGCCTGGCCTTGGGCTTTGTGAATCTTAACTTGTTTAAAGGTCTTACTCACATTGGCTACGGAGAGCGTGATCACAGTCGTCCAGAACACGCTGGTGGTCACATGGATGTTTCAGTGTTGCTTGCCTTGTAGGTTCACGTCACTGGGCAGCATGTGGCTGGTTTTCCCTTTGTAATCCGTGATAGTTTGCAAGCCCTGCCACATCTGACGAGCGTCAGAGCCGATGTAGTAGGATTCGATCTTAGTCCTGTATTGACACTTTGCCTGTTTGATGGTTCGTCTGAGGGCGTAGAGGGATTTCTTATTTGAGTCCGGATTAGTGTCCCGCTCCTTGACATCAGCAGCTCCAGCCTTTGGCTCAGTGTGGATGTTTCCTGTAATCCATGGCTTCTGGTTGGGATATGTACATACGGTTGCTGTGGGGACGATGTCGTCGATGCACTTATTAATGAAGCCGGTGACTGATGTGGTAAAATGCCAGATGAACACCAGATGAACCCCAGAACATATTCCAGTCTGCGCTAGCAAAACAGTCCTGTAGCTTAGCATCTGCTTCATAGGACCACTTCCTTATTGAGTGTGTCACTGATACTTCCTGTTTGAGTTTTTGCTTGTAAGCAGGAATCAGGAGGATAGAATTATGGTCAGATTTGCCAAATGGAGGGCGAGGGAAAGCTTTGTATGTGTCTCTGTGTGTGGAGTAAATGTGGTCTAGAGTTTTTTTTAGCCTCTAATTGCACAGGTGACATGGCAGAAATTATGTATGACTGAGTTCAGTTTCCCGGCTTTAAAATCACTGGCCACAAGGAGTGTCACCTTTGGCTTAGCATTTTCTTGTTTGCCTATAGCCCTATACAGCTCATTGAGTGTGATCTTAATACCAGTTTTAGATGAAAACTGTCTTGGTAAATAGTATGGTCTACAGCTTATCATGAGGTATTCTATCTTGAGCAGAACCTCGAGACTTCCTTAACATTTGAGATCAAGCACCAGCTGATGTTAACAAGGAGACACACACCACCCCCCTTGAGTTTACCCAACGCTGCCGTTCTGTCCTGTCGATATATAGAAAAAACAACTTGATTTATATTTTTCTTGTTCAGCCATGACTCTGAGAAACATTGGATACCACAGTTCTTCAGATCATATTGATAGGATAGTCTCGAACGGAGCTCATTCAGTTTCTTCTCCAGTGATTGCACGTTCACCAATAAAACGGGGGGCACTTGTCGATGTTATCTCGTCGGGTATCCCACACACCGGCCTCTATAACGTAACCTTTTCCTTTTTCGAGTGTCGGGGATTTGGGCCTGGTCCGGGATGAGCAGTATGTTCTTCGCCGCCGACTCATTGAAGTAGAAATTCTCATCTAAATAGAGGTTAGTGATCACTGTTTGATGTCTTTGGAGAAATGTGTCTTGTCATGTTTGATTGTTAGAGATGACTTAGGTTATAATGACCCGACAAACTGTATGTAAATGTGTGTACTCATTGATATGTTTTTCTGTGATTCCTCATATATCCTATTCTAAAAGGTAAAGTCCCAGTTCAACCAATTGTAGAGGAAGGACTTCTACATGATGGTTTCCATTCAGCATGTTTAAGCCGTGTTTTAACTTTACGATCAATTGATTTGGAGCCCAATACTTTTATCTGTAATTTGAAATATCGTCTTCACCGTTTTCTGTTATAGTCTTCTCTCTTTACTTTCTGCAAGCCCTCTCTCTAATAATCACTGCTTTCTGTAACGCAATGGAAGGCTCCCACATTACATTGTCTCCTCCAGCAATCCCTCTGTCTTCTTTCAGTTCCTCCTTTTCCCTGGTTGCAGTCATGAATATGGCTTAGCTATTGGACTTGACTCTTACATTGATCTGACCCGTACTGACATGTTCATCTTCTCATGACGTGTCTCAATGGTTTATGCGTGGTGTGGAGGAGTCTAAAATGTTAGGGGTTGACTACACCACTCTAGATCTAAATACAGTCTAGATCTGATCTGCATCGGTAGCCTTACAATGATCACATATGCTGAGTAAATGTACAAAATCATGTCTGTGTTGTCTATTTCTATTTTCCCTCCAGTTAAAATGAGTCCATGATGGTATAACCCTACATTTCTTCTACTTGTAAGGAAGTGAAGATATATACTATAGTCATGTATTTGAACCAGTGGAGAGTTAAGTGAGACACTCTGAACATCGCAGATAGAAATGAATAGAGCTGACACAATTCCCTATCCTGTATGACAGACAATCATATTTGTTCTACATGACATATTTCTATCTGAGCGTTCTGTAACATTGTGCCCTTCTGAACAAACCCCAGGTATTCTCTCTCATTGTCATGTGGTTTATGGAACATTGCAGATAGGAATGTAATGCATAGAGCTGACATGATTCTCTATTCGACAAGGAACAGACAGTCATTTTTTTTCTATATGATATATTTCTAACCCCAGGTGTTATCTCTACCAGTAGGGGGCAATGTGATACAGGCCAATGACTGGTTTGGTATCTGTTGCTCATGAAGAGACATGTTCTTCCCCTCTGAGCCTCAACTCCTCTCTATGTAAACCATACACACGCCAAGCAGAACATAATACCATATTTCTCCCTCACCAATGTAAACATTACATATTTAGGGATTGAGGGAATTTAGATTTATGCCTAATAACAGCCCACAAACGTTGAAGTTAGGCATTTGAATGGTTTGGACTTGGGATGCAGAGGGAATTAATGGAGCTTTTTTTCACGGACAGCAAAGTATTAATTTTCACACACTTGACGTCCCCGGGGACAAACGGGGAGTGAGTGGATTTCAATGCCACTAGCAATCTGGTCTTTCTCCCGTAATGGTTTCTGCCAAAACCAGTTGAACCTTTATCTCCGGTGCATGCGTCTCTGTCGGTGAGGCTTGGTTCAGTGTTAGATGACATAGGGACTTTTAAATGCGTTTGGCAACGAATGGCCCACACATCTTTTTATGTAGAGAGACTGCTCAGTGCTTACAACAGGCAGTTGAGGTCAACTATGTTCCTCAGCCTTAGGTTCGCCTACTGTAATGGTTGGTGCTCAATATGATTTTACTGTAATTACATTAGAAATAATACATAACAGTATAATTAGGAAATTAGTGTGTAGGCTATTAAACACCAGTCACATTGTATGCTTTTTATATCTGTAATGATGTAAAGAAGATGGATTTCTGTTCATGCTGAATTGCACACCTGCACTCATGTTAATTCTTTACTGTAGCTTGTTTCATTATACACTCCCTAAAACACTTACAAGTACTCTACAACACATACAATCACTCACAGGCAATCCAGCAAACACACGCACAATTGATTTGGCATGGGGGACCCATTTGACCTCATTAACCCATTGATTTGTGTGGTTCACTGAAGCAAAACATAGATGTGTAGATGGAAAAGCACCATACAGAGTTAGACACTGGGGATAGGATGGTACGATAACATTATGCTATTCCATTTGTGATCATCTACCTCGGAGTTTCCCAAACTCGGTCCTGGGGCCCCCTGGGTGCACATTTTAGTTTTTGCTCTAGCACTACACAGCTGATTCAAATAACTAACCCATCATCAAGCTTTGATTATTTGAATCAGCTGTGTAGTGCTAGGGCAAAAATACAAAACAAATAAAGAATAAACGAACCGTGACTACAATGCAACTACACATAAACAATATCCCATAACCCCCAAGTGAAAAACAAGCTACTTAAGTATGATCCCCAATTAGAGACAACGATTACCAGCTGCCTCTAATTGGGAATCATACAAATCACCAACATAGAAAATAAAACCTAGAACCCCACATAGAAATAAATAAACTAGATCACCCCCCAGTCACGCCCTGAACCACTTCACCATAGAGAAACAATGGCTCTCTATGGTCAGGGCGTGACAATATTGTGGAGGGAGAGGGATGCATTGTGGAGGGAGAGGAATATATTGTGGAGGGAGAGGAATATATTGTGGAGGGAGAGGAATATATTGTGGAGGGAGAGGAATATATTGTGGAGGGAGAGGAATGTATTGTGGAGGGAGAGGATTGTATTGTGGAGGGAGAGGCATGTATTGTGGGAGAGGCATGTATTGTGGAGGGAGAGGAATGTATTGTGGAGGGAGAGGAATGTATTGTGGAGGGAGAGGATTGTATTGTGGAGGGAGAGGCATGTATTGTGGAGGGAGAGGCATGTATTGTGGAGGGAGAGGCATGTATTGTGGAGGGAGAGGCATGTATTGTGGAGGGAGAGGCATGTATTGTGGAGGGAGAGGCATGTATTGTGGAGGGAGAGGCATGTATTGTGGAGGGAGAGGCATGTATTGTGGAGGGAGAGGCATGTATTGTTTAGGGAGTGGAATATATTGTCTAGGGTGAGGAATATATTGTCTAGGGTGAGGAATATATTGTCTAGGGTGAGGAATATATTGTGTAGGGAGAGGAATATATTATCTAGGGAGAGGAATATATTGTGTAGCCCAACTAGAGATTTGAATCCAATTATCCTGTATTGAAAATCCTATATTGTGTAAGTTGGTACTGATTTTGCGGTTGACGTTCGTGCTGCTGTTATGACATGTTTGGCCTTTCCACTTCAAACGTAAAGCATACCGGTGATGATGATATCAGCGAAGTGAGGAGGTTAACATAATCTGAGTGATACTATTAAAGGTTCCTGTGGGTTCATACAGGTTCATATTTACCTCCCCCTCTATAACTCCTGCTGTCTACTCTATCATTTCCCTGTAAGGGACCTGTATCCACCTTTATCCTCTGTATGTGTCCTCTGAAATTTACTCTATAAGGAGGGGAAGGCAGGCAATTAAAAAGCTTCCACTCCTAGGCCCCTACCTGGCCCCATAGTAAAAAAAAAACACTCAAAAAACACGATCTTCCCCGGGAATACGCTTTACATCGAACTAGCTTGCGCCGGCAATTTAAGAGAGATACTTTTATTTCAGGGGGAAGGAGGAAGAGATACCTGGCAGATTGAGGCTCCTCTCGCCTGACTCCTAAAGCCTCTTAATGATAGCCCACTGGAGGGAGGGATGGAGCATATTCAGCTCCGAAGGAGAAATAGCCATCCTCCCTGTTTTTCCTGCCCACTCCTCTGTCATTTTCAATGAGTCTCCTGTTCTCTTTTTCTCTGTCCCTCTCTCTCCGCCTCTCTCGCTCTCTCTCTCCTTCTCTCTCTCATTCTCTCTGTTTATCTCTACCTTTCTCTCTTTCCCTCTCTCTTTTCATCTCTCTTTCTCTTTTTGTCATCTGCCTCCTAATGTGGCTCCTCATGGCCCGGCTCAAGCTAAAGGAGGAGATGGCTTCACACTGGAAGACCGAGAACATTCAGCCAGGGAAGCAAACACACTCCAAGAAAATGTATATTGTTTTGCTTCTCTCTACCACTCTCTCGCTCTCTGTCTCTTTCTCCCTCTCCAATTTCCTTCCTCCTTCCCTTCAGCAGAGTCAAAGTGTTCATGGGAAGTAAATGACCAGAGAAGGTAAATATGGGCTTCACTCTCACACACAAAATTACCCAGCATTATCGGAGGTAAACACACAGCGTGGCTATTTGAAAATATTGAGCTTGGCATATCATCTCTTTGCCCTTCTGGGTCGTTTTTTGACGGTTCGCTCAGAGCGGGTTAGGAGATAGGATATATTCAGACCTACATCATCATTGGGTTCATATTACTAGCACAAAGCAGTGGATGTTCGTCAGCACGTGGACAATACAGCTAACGAGCTTTTCCTTTGTTAGCACCATTTTCTCTAGACATGGCTGAATGAATGAATTGAAGTAGCTCTTAATGTTGTTCACCTTTTATGGAGCCCATAGTTACAAGCTCTCATTTGACAGCATGTTGCTTTCAGCGAATGTGGAACTCCACCGGATAAACCGATTTTGGCCTCATTACTCCAACCCCCTCTCATTACTCGGACCCCTTTCCATCTCTCACTTGGTAGGACGGTAAAGTACCACAGGAACAGCAAATCCCGCACCGGCCCATCAAAGTTGTTGATCATTTTTACTATATGGTTCCGAATGGCTTCTGGTGGGATTTGATCAGATGACTAATAAGCACAACAAAGCTGCTGCTCCATATCAGACCAGTCCAAGTAACCGTCGTGCCCGTCTGATGTACTGCCAATACCTGCTAGTTTTCTCCTTTTTCACCACCCATTAAAACCCAGGCAGGTTTGTGTTAATAATGAATATGCTATTGACACATAGTGGGCAAGAAGTCTTACAGTTATACAGATGGGGATCCTCATATTGTTTCTGCCCCTTTCCCTTTTGTGTGAGAGAGAGAGGGAGAGGATTTTTCCCCCTTTTCTTTAATTAGCCACTGAGGGTTGTGTGCAGTTGAAAGACGTCTTTTGGAAGCCCCTGGTTGTGTTACAGCACCAGAACCTTCAGGGTGTGTGTTTTCTGTGTCTTAACACTCTAGAGAGATGGGCTGAAGATATAGCGGGATATTGTCTCATACATTGGTGTGTGTTTGAAATATCATTACAGCCAGCAGCTTTCAATGCAAATGACTTCAAAATACTTTGTGTTACATGTTCAGAAGGGTGTGTGTTACCCGTGCACAGGTGAGGTTGTTGGCTGTGTATGGGGTGATATGGGCTCTTCCAGTGCCACTCCAGGTTGATAGGGGCAGCACTCAGTCCCAGGGAGATGAAGAGACGAGAGCAGGCTAGACCATAGAGTATATGGCAGTGTGTAGAATTCCTTTCCTCCGTAGGTGAGAGTTAGTCTATGTGTGTGTGCGTGCGTGCGTCCGTCTGCATCATTTGTGTGTGTGTGTGTGTGTGTGTGTGTGTGTGTGTGTGTGTGTGTGTGTGTGTGTGTGTGTGTGTGTGTGTGTGTGTGTGTGTGTGTGTGTGTGTGTGTGTGTGTGTGTGTGTGTGTGTGTGTGCAGATGTGTGTTACTAGGTTCTGTCTATGAGTGAGTGTGTGTGCAGAGGTGTGTTACTAGGTTCTGTCTATGAGTGAGTGTGTGTGCAGAGGTGTGTTACTAGGTTCTGTCTATGAGTGTGTGTGTGTGTGTGTGTGTCTGTGTGTGCAGAGGTGTGTTACTAGGTTCTGTGTGTGTGTGTGTGTCTGGATCATTTCTGTGTGTGTGTGTGTGTGTGTGTGTGTGTGTGTGTGTGTGTGTGTGTGTGAGAGCCCAGCTGGTATGCCACAGGGCTTTTTGTTTCAGGGCACAAGAAAGGTGACTGTACCTCGGAACAGTGAGTTTTCACCTAATTAAGCCCATCGGACTACCCCAGTGAAAGTCACTCCTATAATTTGACATGTGTGAGCTAACATTACCATACAGAGTGGGCTTCAGTAGTGGAATGACATGACTCGTAGAGCTTTTTGCTGGCAGTGATATCCACATTGGATTTACAAAAAGCCGGTAACTTTTAAAGGTTTTCCAAAAGATTCCCAAAATCAGGCGGGAATATGTAGGAAATCTAGAATCCTGCAACCAGGATTTCTGGAAAACCAGGGAATTTGGGGAAAGTTACTGGAATTTTACAACCATTTATAGGTGTGTTGTAAAGGCCCTCAAAGCAACACCAAGCCTGCTTCCAAAGGAGGCTTGTAGTGTGTGTGTGTGTGTGTGCTAGCGTGCATGCCTGTGTGTTCATGTCTTCTCATGCTTGCCTTCCTGTGTGTTAAGTCCCTCTGCTCTGTGTGGTGCCAAATATCAATCTGGGAGCAATCTGTCTGTGCTCTCGACCGTCCACTCGGCATACAAACAAGGATGTGTCCTATATGGCACCCTTTTCCCTACCAAGTGCACTACATTTGACCAGGGCCCAAATATGTCTTGTCAAAGGTGGTGCACTATAAAGGCGATAGCGTGCCACTTGGGACTTAACCCAAGGCCTCACTGCTGCGGTGATCAATGGAGCTTTCCCGTCGAATATTTCATCAACTTTGGTGTTACTCTCCACCTGACGACTCATGCGTCCGGAGCAAGGCTGCTTAGGGGGGAAATAAAGATGTCTGCCAGTTATAGATTGTTCATTTAAAGAAAAGGAAAAAAGAAAGAGAGAAAGTTATACTCTGCTAAATGAAGCGGTTGAAGGAGTGACTGCTGGCTGTCCTCCTCTCTGTTTCTCTGCTCATCTCCTGTGGTTATGGGACAGAAGGGATGTCTACGGCTGTATAAGGTCTGGGCCACTACTCTTAACTGCTGGTGAAGTTGATATCCTTCTACATCCATCCTACTCATTCTGGTAGCCCAAGGGTATTGTGCTCTTAGATACTGCTGAGATTTGTTGGTGGTGGTCCTGGTGTGTGTGTGTGTGTGTGTGTGTGTGTGTGTGTGTGTGTGTGTGTGTGTGTGTGTGTGTGTGTGTGGTGTGTGTGTGTGTGTGTGTGTGGGGGGGGGGGGGGGGGGTCGTCCCTGACCCGTTTGAAGAGATGTCCCTGCCACGCGAGGTACATAGGGCCCCTCCAGGGAGTCAACATCCATTTGAATTGTTTGTGCAGCACCTCCATGGCAGAGCCCAGGATTTTGTTGCAGTTTTAATGCATCTTTGACCTAGATTCTGCATCACAATGTTTAGCGAGCGTGTGTGTGTGATGTGTGTCAGTCTTCCTGCTGTCAGCTCAAGAAACAGACTTGCTGTTGATGGAGGGGAGGTAGGGAGGAGGGGAAGAGGAGTGGAGGAAGGGATGAGAGATGGAGGAGGGAAATAGAGGACACGAGGAAGGGTAGAGGGGAGGCATGGATGAGGGGAAGAAAAGAGGGGTGGAGGAGGGGAAGAGAGGAGGAGTGGAGGAGGGGAAGAGAGGAGGAGTGGAGGAGGGGAAGAGAGGAGGAGTGGAGGAGGGGAAGAGAGGAGGAGTGGAGGAGGGGAAGAGCATGACGAGGGGTTAGAGAGGAGGAGGGGAAGAGATGGAGGAGGGGAAGAGAGGAGGAGGGGAAGACTGGAGGAGGGTAGGGAGAGGGGACGAGATGAGGATAAGTGGAGGAAAAGAGAGGAGTAGGAGAAGGAGTAATGGAGGAGTGGAGGAAGGGAAGAGAGGAGGAGTGGAAGAGGAGGAGGGGTAGAAAGGTGGAGGAGGGGAAGAGGTGGAGGGGTAGAGAGGAGGAACGGAGGAGAAGAGAGGTGGAAGAGAAGAAAGGAGGGGAAGGGAGGAGGAGAGGACAGGAGGGGAAGAGAGGAGGAGGGGTACATTTACATTTAAGTCATTTAGCAGACGCTCTTATCCAGAGCGACTTACAAATTGGTGCATTCACCTTATGATATCCAGTGGAACAACCACTTTACAATAGTGCATCTAAATCTTTTAAGGGGGGGGGGGGGTTAGAAGGATTACTTTATCCTATCCCAGGTATTCCTTAAAGAGGTGGTGTTTCAGGTGTCTCCGGAAGGTGGTGATTGACTCCGCTGTCCTGGCGTCGTGAGGGAGCTTGTTCCACCATTGGGGTGCCAGAGCAGCGAACAGTTTTGACTGGGCTGGGTAGAGAGGAGTAATGGATGAGTGGAGGAAGGGAAGAGAGGTGTGAGGTGAACATTAATTCCTGTCTAACTATTGTACAGGCCTGTGTTGCTGTGCGCTTTCCAAAGTTGCTTTCATGCATAGTGATTTGCGTTCCATTTATTAAATATTGACCTGGAGGTTGAGTGGTACCGGTAGGCTTTTAAAAGCCTGTGAAAAGCCAAGCATGCACTGAAACTGAAAATATAATCCAGGCAAAAAGCATGGGAAGACTTCTCCCTGACATGTTATACTTAAGAAGTAAGGCCCGAGGGGGTGTGGTATATGGCCAATATACCACGGCTAAGGGCTGTTCTTAGCCACGACGCGGAGTGCCTGGACACAGCCCTTAGTCGTGGTATATTGGCTTATATCACAAACCCCCGAGGTGCCTTATTACTATTATAAACTGTTTACCAACGTAATTAGAGCAGTACAAATAAGTGTTTTGTCATACCCGTGGCATATGGTCTGACGTCAGCCAATCAGCATTCAGGGCTCGAACCAACCAGTTTATAATGTAGCTTAGTGGACGCCTTGACAGGATAGACTGAATTACAGCTGTGTTATTTTTGTGTTCTAAACCCATCCCCTCTCTTTTTTTGTTAGTACAGCCAGGACCCCTTAAGCAGGAAAGACAATTTCTAGTAAAGCCTTCTCCATGAATAAAAGGCCCACTAGTATAATTATCTTATTCTGACTGAGAGTCTACCATCATTCTCTCTCTTTCTCTTGCCCAGTCTACCCTCTCTCTGCCAATAATTAGGAATGAATCTGCTTCCATCTATATTGAATGGTCCTCTCTGGCCTTGAGTTACCCTTTTTTACAACTCTCTTTTATGTCAAATGTGATGTGTCGTGATGGCCAGACCTTCGAGTCGAACACAAATTAATCAAAGTTTAGTGTAGTGAATAGTCTGCTTAGGCTTTGTGAGGCACTATCCTCCCTGACCCTGATGTTGTTTTGTGGTGGCTGGTCAAACCCACTGTACTGTTTCTGTAACCGAGGCCCACTCTCCAGCACCCTAATTAGGCCGTTTCCTAGTACCGCCACACAACAGGTCAGAGGTCAAATCTCTTTGTCTGCAACAACAAAAAAAGCATGCTTCATTAACTGAATTGCTGACTCATAGTTGCACTTCCACCGTCTCTATACTCTCCAGTGCAGTAGCCTAGCTAACGTAGCCTACGGTTGATGCTGGCAGTGGAGTAGTGAGACTAAGCGAGATGACATCCAAGGAACAGTGGGAGTAGGGGACAATCAGGAAGGCTTCCTCTTCAGTGATTAAAAATAACCTTTACAGCCTACAGAGAAGCTGTTAGCTGTGCCCTTTCATTCCCCTTGCAAATGCCATTTCCAGACTGCAGGTCTAATGATGCTACAATGGTTTCAAGGCAGTTACACCATCTCCAAATTGATACCAAATGATTGGGCTGTGGCACTGAGAGGCTTTCCTGCCTGGTGGTGGTGCTAGTGTGGTGGGCAGGCAGACACAGGCCTATATCATTTAGACTCATTAGCTTCTCTGTTAGCCCACAAACAAAGCCAGAAGATGTTGGGTCTCCTTAACGGGGCCTGGTCTGAGAACAGCTGTCCTCGGGTGCCTGAGTAGGAACAAACGACAGTATCTTGAAGCAGTAGGACCTCACGGTGCCAGGTCAATCCCTACGCAGCCCCCTCCTTCCCAGCCCGCTCATGTCTGCTAGCCCTCTTTGGTCCTTTAAAAACCTGCTGTATGTAAGATATTGTGCTATATCTTGGAAAATAAATAAATGTGACTCTAGATGACAACATAATGATGTTTGTTTCCAACATTAGGGCTGTTTTCCTGAAGAAGTTAAATCAACTCGGTGTTTTGTTTCTTTGCCATGATAGTAACCAGTATGGTGATACTGGTATGGTCCCAGCCCTACTGGACAGGACTGCTCCACTGGGCCTAACTCCAGGGGTGGGAGCAGCTATAATAGTGGAAGAGTGATACCAGCGGCAGCCTATATGAATAACACCCTTTGAGACGAGCCATTTTTGCCCCTAACTTGTTGACTCAATTTTCTGCTTTTTCCACGTGGTGCTATGCATTGATAAGCCAGACTGCTCTGCAGGCGTGCATTATGTCGTATGTGGGAGCGGCATTTCCTCCAGACAGACGAGTGTGTAGACACACACCAGCTCCACACATACACAAACTCCACACACACTGACTCCACACAAACCCAGTCAGTCTGCGCCAATTAGGCTCCAGGAAATGGCGGGTGAGACAATGCTTTTCATGACAACCAAAAATAATATTCTGTCTTGATCCTTTACTGTAGCGTTGTACAGTTCATCAGCAGAGGATAATTTACCCTTAAAGAACAATGAAAAAACATGTATAAAGTAGATCTGATCTACAGTGACAGAGCCTAGCTGTATGCGTTGTGAATTAAACAGAGCCTTGTCCTTAGAAAACAGTGTAAGATGTTTCAATATTTTTTTTACCTCCTTTCTGTTCATCATTCCGAGGCTGTGTAGCGCTGAATATCCCACTTTGGTAATAAGTCGTTGGATTGAACATTAAGCAAGGTCACAGAAGAGCTGTTTGGAGGCTCTGTTTAATTTGTTTTTGGCAAAATGTTTGAATTTCTTCTCTCTCCCAAATGTTTACTATATTCCACTACAGCTCTCCCCATTTTGCTGTAAAGTCTTCCAATCTGGTGCTCAGTGTTGCTATGCCAGCAGAGTGTGTTGCTATGCCAGCAGAGTGTGTTGCTATGCCAGCAGAGTGTGTTGCTATGCCAGCAGAGTGTGTTGCTATGCCAGCAGAGTGTGTTGCTATGCCAGCAGAGTGTGTTGCTATGCCAGCAGAGTGTGTTGCTATGCCAGCAGAGTGTGTTGCTATGCCTTCAGAGTGTGTTGCTATGCCTTCAGAGTGTGTTGCTATGCCAGCAGAGTGTGTTGCTATGCCAGCAGTGTGTGTACTAGCAGACATAGCAATTATATAGATGATTACAGAAATGTTGTTCTCCTTACACCAAGCTTTGTTAACACATTAAGCATGATACTGGTCCTCCCAGTCTTCCAAGCAGATAAGGCCTATTTTCAGATTTATACCAACATGTCATGTCAGTGATAAGAATCTTAAGTCAAAAACGTTTGAATCCAACCCTTATCACCTGGATATGGAAATGGTATTAACAATTCATTGATCCCACAGATACCATCTTGACGTCTAAGTTTGAGACTTGGAAATGTGTCTGACCTGCCTTGGCTATGGCTTATCTGCTCCAATCCTTCTGTACTACAGGCATTTACAACCACCATTAACAAAATTCCATCTGCCCACTGAAAGCAATGACTGTCCAACCGCTTTTATAACTTCCACTGAGTCCAGCCAAGGAATGTTGACTCCTTTTAGAATACATTTAACTGAAAACACACACACACACACACACACGCACCCACGCACGCACACACACACACACACACAATGCAACTTGAAAATAATGTTACCATTAATTACTTAAAAATGAATTACTTAAAAATCATACAATGTGATTTTCTGGATTTTTGTTTTAGATTCCGTCTCTCACAGTTGAAGTGTACGTATGATAAAAATTACAGACCTCTACATGCTTTGTAAGTAGGAAAACCTGCAAAATCGGCAGTGTATCAAATACTTGTTCTCCCCACTGTATATAATCAAAAACCTACCACACAAGGCAAAATATTCCATTACCCCATAGCCTACTTGTCAACAGTATGTTTGTTATATAACATTTTCAGAAATGTACCATATTATATTATCATTGTAATTGTGCACAAATTGATGTCAGACATGCACCTACCCCAATGCTCTGTTGCTGATCACTGGGATGAATGCAGGAACAGATTTAAGGACCAGGACAGGGCATGTACGTGATAGGCTTATTTGATTATGATGGTCATAATGCTTCTTGACAGTGTCATAAAGTGTATTTTCTTAGTCCAAGTAAAGTGACACAGGATGGTCATAATGCTTCATGTCAGTGTCATAAAAATTTGATTTGATTTGATAAAGTTCATTTTTCTGCAAGTTATTTAAAATATGATGGGAAAAATAAATGAATTACAACAACAACAAAGGACTTAAGAAACAAACTTTCAAGTGAAAGGAAACTTCTAGGCAGGAAAAAACACATTTCAATAAATGTGGGCTTTGACTCTCTTAACCAGCCATAAAATAATACAATATGTCACAACAGGTCTAAATATATGTGTCATGACAACTTTATGATCATATTATGACAGGTTATGACCGTGTCATAACGTGTTATGACGCTGGGTGTCAAGTAAAGTGTTACCGATTCATATTAAATCAAATAAGATGATATAGTGTTGTATCATAGATTTCATTAAATGTGATTTGGTATGAATGGGGCAGGGTGTTGAGTGTTAGCAATGAAGCAGGGGTCTGGTGCTCCAGTGAACTGAGGTGGCTGCTAAGTTCTGCTCCCTAACCCCGCACCCTGCTAGGCCCAGTGTGACCATCTGGCTGAGTACAGAATACATGGCCAGACCCCTAGGGTATGACAGTAGGCTGCCCTCTACACCAGGGGTATTTAACCAGGGGTTGGTACCCCCTAGGGGTCTACAGAGGTACAACAAGCCAACATATGACAAAAATGTGTTTACCAAGCTAACAAACTGCTCTTAGCGAAAATGTGTTTGAAGCTACCTTTCTAGCTAATAGGCTATGCTAGAGTTTACACCTCTTCCAAATATAATGTGGGGAGGTCAAAGTAATTTACAACTATCCACCAAATATATTAATTTTAAAATGGGTGGAATGTCCATAGGGGGATTAGCTGGGTGTAGGGTGGAGTAGGCAGCTGATTAGTGGTGGCTATAAGGCATCTTGTCCATTGAGTGTGCCATGTTTCTAGCTCCTAGCCAACCTAGTTGTGTTTCTAGCTCCTAGCCAACCTAGGTCTGTTTCTAGCTCCTAGCCAACCTACTTCTGTTTCTAGCTCCTAGCCAACCTAGTTCTGTTTCTAGCTCCTGGCCAACCTAGTTCTGTTTCTAGCTACTGGCCAACCTAGTTCTGTTTCTAGCTCCTAGCCAACCTAGTTCTGTTTCTAGCTCCTGGCCAACTAGCCAACCTAGTTCTGTTTCTAGCTCCTGGACAACTAGCCAACCTAGTTCTGTTTCTAGCTCCTGGCCAACCTAGTTCTGTTTCTAGCTCCTGGCCAACATAGTTCTGTTTCTAGCTCCTGGCCAACCTAGTTCTGTTTCTAGCTCCTGGCCAACCTAGTTCTGTTTCTAGCTCCTGGCCAACCTAGTTCTGTTTCTAGCTCCTGGCCAACCTAGTTCTGTTTCTAGCTCCTGGCCAACATAGCTCTTTTTCTAGCTCCTAGCCAACCTAGTTCTGTTTCTAGCTCCTGGCCAACTAGCCAACCTAGTTCTGTTTCTAGCTCCTGGCCAACCTAGTTCTGTTTCTAGCTCCTAGCCAACTAGCCAACCTAGTTCTGTTTCTAGCTCCTGGCCAACCTAGTTCTGTTTCTAGCACCTGGCCAACATAGTTCTGTTTCTAGCTCCTGGCCAATATAGTTCTGTTTCTAGCTCCTGGCCAACATAGTTCTGTTTCTAGCTCCTGGCCAACCTAGTTCTGTTTCTAGCTCCTGGCCAAACAAGTTCTGTTTCTAGCTCCTAGCAAACCTAGTTCTGTTTCTAGCTCCTGGCCAACCTAGTTCTGTTTCTAGCTCCTGGCCAACCTAGTTCTGTTTCTAGCTCCTGGCCAACCTAGTTCTGTTTCTAGCTCCTGGCCAACCTAGTTCTGTTTCTAGCACCTGGCCAACATAGTTCTGTTTCTAGCTCCTGGCCAATATAGTTCTGTTTCTAGCTCCTGGCCAACATAGTTCTGTTTCTAGCTCCTGGCCAACCTAGTTCTGTTTCTAGCTCCTGGCCAAACAAGTTCTGTTTCTAGCTCCTAGCAAACCTAGTTCTGTTTCTAGCTCCTGCCAACCTAGTTCTGTTTCTAGCTCCTGGCCAACCTAGTTCTGTTTCTAGCTCCTGGCCAACCTAGTTCTGTTTCTAGCTCCTGGCCAACCTAGTTCTGTTTCTAGCTCCTGGCCAACCTAGTTCTGTTTCTAGCTCCTGGCCAACCTAGTTCTGTTTCTAGCTCCTGGCCAACCTAGTTCTGTTTCTAGCTCCTGGCCAACTAGCCAACCTAGTTCTGTTTCTAGCTCCTGGCCAACTAGCCAACCTAGTTCTGTTTCTAGCTCCTGACCAACTAGCCAACCTAGTTCTGTTTCTAGCTCCTGACCAACTAGCCAACCTAGTTCTGTTTCTTTCCCCTAGCCAACCGAGTTCTGTTTCTAGCTACTGGCCAACCTAGTTCTGTTTCTAGCTCCTGGCCAACCTAGTTCTGTTTCTAGCTCCTAGCCAACATAGTTCTGTTTCTAGCTCCTGGCCAACCTAGTTCTGTTTCTAGCTCCTGGCCAACTAGCCAACCTAGTTCTGTTTCTAGCTCCTGGCCAACCTAGTTCTGTTTCTAGCTCCTAGCCAACTAGCCAACCTAGTTCTGTTTCTAGCTCCTGGCCAACCTAGTTCTGTTTCTAGCACCTGGCCAACATAGTTCTGTTTCTAGCTCCTGGCCAATATAGTTATGTTTCTAGCTCCTGGCCAACATAGTTCTGTTTCTAGCTCCTGGCCAACCTAGTTCTGTTTCTAGCTCCTGGCCAAACAAGTTCTGTTTCTAGCTCCTAGCAAACCTAGTTCTGTTTCTAGCTCCTGGCCAACCTAGTTCTGTTTCTAGCTCCTGGCCAACCTAGTTCTGTTTCTAGCTCCTGGCCAACATAGCTCTGTTTCTAGCTCCTGGCCAACCTAGTTCTGTTTCTAGCTACTGGCCAACCTAGTTCTGTTTCTAGCTACTGGCCAACCTAGTTATGTTTCTAGCTCCTAGCTATCCTAGTTCTGTTTCTAGCTCCTGGCCAACTAGCCAACCTAGTTCTGTTTCTTGCTCCTGGCCAACATAGTTCTGTTTCTAGCTCCTGGCCAACTAGCCAACCTAGTTCTGTTTCTAGCACCTGGCCAACATAGTTCTGTTTCTAGCTCCTGGCCAACATAATTCTGTTTCTTGCTCCTGGCCAACATAGTTCTGTTTCTAGCTCCTGGCCAACATAGTTCTGATTCTAGCTCCTAGCCAACCTAGGTCTATTTCTAGCTCCTAGCCAATATAGTTCTGTTTCTTACTCCTAGTCAACATAGTTCTGTTTCTAGCTCCTAGCCAACGTAGTTCTGTTCTAGCTCCTAGCCAACAGAGTTATGTTTCTAGCTCCTGGCCAACATAGTTATGTTTCTAGCTCCTAGCCAACTAGCCAACCTAGGTCTGTTTCTATCTCCTAGTCAACATAGTTATGTTTCTAGCTCCTGGCCAACATAGTTATGTTTCTAGCTCCTAGCCAACTAGCCAACCTAGGTCTGTTTCTATCTCCTAGTCAACATAGTTCTGTTTCTAGCTCCTGGCCAACAGAGTTCTGTTTCTAGCTCCTGGCCAACAGAGCTCTGTTTCTAGCTCCTGGCCAACAGAGCTCTGTTTCTAGCTCCTGGCCAACTAGCCAACCTAGTTCTGTGGAGGTTTTTGTGTTATGCCTTACTTTACTTGCTCAAAATGTTTCTGGTTTCATCTCCTACAACCGACAATAATTCCTGAAATCTCTGATATTTTATTTTGTATTTTAAAGTATTGTTATTGTATTGCTAGATATTAGTGCACTGTTGGAGATACAATGTTTTGGTCACTTTTGAATGCTGGCAGTGTTTTCACTCTAGTGGTAGCATGAGACGGAGTCTACAACCCACACAAGTGGCTCAGGTAGTGCAGCTCATCCAGGATGGCACATCAATGCGAGCTGTGGCAAGAAGGTTTGCTGTGTCTGTCAGCGTAGTGTCCAGAGCATGGAGGCGCTACCAGGAGACAGGCCAGTACATCAGGAGATGTGGAGGAGGCCGTAGGAGGGCAACAACCCAGCAGCAGGACCGCTACCTCCGCCTTTGTGCAAGGAGGAGCAGGAGGAGCACTGCCAGAGCCCTGCAAAATGACCTCCAGCAGGCCACAAATGTGCATGTGTCTGCTCAAACGGTCAGAAACAGACTCCATGAGGGTGGTATGAGGGCCCGACGTCCACAGGTGGGGGTTGTGCTTACAGCCCAACACCGTGCAGGACGTTTGGCATTTGCCAGAGAACACCAAGATTGGCAAATTCGCCACTGGCACTCTGTGCTCTTCACAGATGAAAGCAGGTTCACACTGAGCACGTGACAGACGTGACAGAGTCTGGAGACGCCGTGGAGAACGTTCTGCTGCCTGCAACATCCTCCAGCATGACCGGTTTGGCGGTGGGTCAGTCATGCTGTGGGGTGGCATTTCTTTGGGGGGGGCCGCACAGCCCTCCATGTGCTCGCCAGAGGTAGCCTGACTGCCATTAGGTACCGAGATGAGATCCTCAGACCCCTTGTGAGACCATATGCTGGTGCGGTTGGTCCTGGGTTCCTCCTAATGCAAGACAATGCTAGACCTCATGTGGCTGGAGTGTGTCAGCAGTTCCTGCAAGAGGAAGGCATTGATGCTATGGACTGGCCCGCCCGTTCCCCAGACCTGAATCCAATTGAGCACATCTGGGACATCATGTCTCGCTCCATCCACCAACGCCACGTTGCACCACAGACTGTCCAGGAGTTGGCGGATGCTTTAGTCCAGGTCTGGGAGGAGATCCCTCAGGAGACCATCCGCCACCTCATCAGGAGCATGCCCAGGCGTTGTAGGGAGGTCATACATGCACGTGGAGGCCACACACACTACTGAGCCTCATTTTGACTTGTTTTAAGGACATTACATCAAAGTTGGATCAGCCTGTAGTGTGGTTTTCCACTTTAATTTTGAGTGTGACTCCAAATCCAGACCTGCATGGGTTGATACATTGGATTTCCATTGATTGTTTTTGTGTGATTTTGTTGTCAGCACATTCAACTATGTAAAGAAAAAAGTATTTAATAAGATTATTTCTTTCATTCAGATCTAGGATGTGTTGTTTGTGTTCCCTTTATTTTTTTGAGCAGTGTAGAAACATACGCATTTCGCTGCACCTGCGATAACGTCTGCAAACCTGTGTACCCGACCAATAAACTTTGATGGTATTTTATATTTTCAATCAGCTTCATTAAGTTTATCTTATTCCACCATCATCGCTCTAACAATGTTTTAAAACATTTTTGAGTGATTGATACTCTCCTTCATATTCCCTAGTTGGTATAGGTCACCATAAATAAACTGTTGGCTTTGATGCGCAACATCTGCACAAGCTCAAACTCTGCAACTCTGTCCCCCGAGCCTCAGGTTCACTTCAGTGAACTGCATGCAAGTCCATTAATATCCACTTTATTGAAGTTGGTTGGTAAGTAATATCCTTTAGGAGGTTTTTATAGTCTGTTAAGCACATGATCAAGAATGGAGGTACAGTCATTCGTTCCAGGTGTGCTGTATTTTCTCAGCTAAATATGCCTTTATATGTAGGTCAATGAGAGAATGTGTACATCTCCAAGTCCTTAACAACTTCCCCCCCAACTGATTTGTAGGCTATTCACACATGAAAGAAAGGAGCCCAATTTGCAAGACTGCAACGGCTGATGCAAAAACTCAATTACTGTACTCCCCGCTTTGTGCTTGCTTGATCAATCAACGATTACTGCACATATGTAGTTTGTTTACAAACCTACAGGCCCACTCACACATATTTACACACACACATAAACGCACACACCAACATGCATACGTTATCATTTTATTTCACATCAAAAGGAAATACACAAAACTGCTGCCAAGATTTCAAATACACATTATTCTGTGTAGATTGACTGGAAGCTGTAGTAGGTAGGAAACATTTTTATTGATAACAAGCTTCTGCGTACTCCCCAGCATAGAACTTCTTCCCCAGACAAAAAATGACTACCACTGCACCAAACAGTGGGAGTGCTCTGAGGTTTATCACTGTCCCTCTGAATTGCTCTCTTATTATTTCTTCCATCATTGAGGATGCTAGTTATCAATATTTTGCCTTGGCTGTGGCAGAAATGGGTGGGGACTGGGGTGTGGGTATTTCAGATGTGGACACACACGGGAGACATGCCTTGCCTTTATTTGCTGGGTTGGGAGAGGCAGGAGGACCTCCTTGGCTGTGCTGTTTTGAAAGAACCTTCCAGCATTACACTCCTTAGACAACTGCAGTCTTATCCTCACTCCCTATCTAACACACACACAAAACACGCCACAGACCCAGGCGTCCTCCCCCGTCCTCACACACACACACACCACGGACCCAGGCGTCTTCCTCACACACATACAGTACACACACTCACTACTACCGGCACCCTCCGTTTAATCATCTGGGAAAATATTTATTCATAGTCATTATTTCCCTGGGACGTGTTGATTAGGTTGTCGTTTATCCGCCCTCTCACTTGGCCCCATGGTCCTCTGACTACCTCCAAGGTGAAACGGTGGAGAAGTGGAGATTCTTATCACATGGCACTTGTTTAATGGTTCCAATACATGCAGTCTAACACACTTTGTTTCTTTTTCAGACAATGGATGAGTGTTTTTTTCATGCTTTACATTTGAAAGGAAAGTCATGCTGACACGTGTGTTCACATATCTACTGCTGCAGTAGTGCTGATAGCATCCATATTAACCATAAAGTCATATGTGAAGATACTTTCTACATACTGTGTGATAGATACATACTGTGATCCATAATATAACGAGAGAGAATGCATTTAAACTTTACTAGAGGAATAGCCATGATTTCTGCAGGCTGTGATGATCCATTAATATAGAGTTCCTCTTATATGAGCCTAGAACAGGCTTGGCCTTTTGGAACCATCTATTGTGGAGTTGTTTTGTGTTTCTGAAGAACTTGTACGTGGGATACTCTCTAGAAACTCAGGTGCTGGGCTTTTCAATTTCCGATCTCTCGAGTGTCGGAATACTACAGGCTCACAACTGCTTCTGCTAATTATGGAAGTGAGACACCAGGTATGTGGACTCCCACTAATTAGTGACATTAATTGGTAAATTTAACTATGGGGTGGTCGGGTAGAACATAAAACCCTTTACTCACTCTTAAATTCTCAGAAGCCCAAAGTTTTTCATATTTGCCAGGGTTAATGGTATAATACACATTTTGCCTTATGCCGTGCACTTACAAATCCTGAAAGTTCAAAGATACAGTTCTAACGTTGTGTCCGTCTCTCCCTACTGCAACCTACTGTATGAGACTTAAAAACTGTTATGACGTGTGACCCACAGAGTAGTGTAGTGGAAGAGTAATAACTTGGTCTAAAGCTGCAGCACAGTTGAGCACTACCTCTCACTTGCTAATCTTAATCCTATGAATAGGGATACCAAGGGTCTACCACTGTCACCGCAGCATTTACAGAGATCTCCTCTGCCATGCCCTGTGATCCGCTCTACATTGTACATCTCCAACACGTCGTCAAATCTGTTCAGGGGATGCAATCTGACTTATTTCCTTGAGTGACTACCCCTCCCAGAATCGTCTTATGCATAATAACGTACTTTGCATTGCTCACTCACGGAAATAGCATCCGCAAAACAAGATCCCTGCCAGGCACTTAAGTCATTTTAAAAGCATGAAGCGACAACCCACGTTTTTCAGTCGTGCACACTGTCACTGAGCAGATTTGTCACGAAAAAAGGATGAATGCTACAGCACTAAAAAGACGGGGCTATACACTTCCAGTCAAGTAACTCTTAAATATTAGCACAAATAACAGGAAATTGCCTTCCAGGTGCTCTTTGACAAGGCCACAGACCTGACGTGTTGGTTTATTTTCAAGAGTTTGAGAAGTCTTCAGTTCAGAATAAGTGCTGGGGTCAGAACACTGTCAGAGCTCGGTACTCTGCTCGGCTGTTTTCCCCCGAGTACCAAATCACAAAGTGAGCGCTTCAGCCCTGCCCAGAATAACCTTTTAACTGCTCCGTGTCCACAAACTCACACAGACAATTAGAAAGTAGCATTCAAGGGCTGTTTTTTCTCTCACTGAGTTTTTTTTCTTCTTCTTAGAACTAACTGCAGGTCAGGAAGAGCCTAGGGAGTGCTTATCCGTTTGTTTGGAACGGCTGGGCAAAGGTCATTGACTGGGTTGAACAGGGTTAGAGTTTTCAAATGAGGAAGAAGTACTTTAGTGGCAGTTATAGGTTTGTGGATCACAATATGCTTTATTTTGACACAGTTAAGTAAAACTTTATTTGTATTTGTGCTGTGTTTGACATTTCCATTTTAGTTATTTAGCAGCAGCTCTTATCTAGAGAGACTTACAGTAAGGGGACATTTAGCAGACACTCTTATTTATTTCACCTTTATTTAACCAGGTAGGCTAGTTGAGAACAAGTTCTCATTTGCAACTGCGACCTGGCCAAGATAAAGAATAGCAATTCGACACATACAACAACACAGAGTTACACATGGAATAAACAAAACATACAGTCAATAATACAGTAGAACGAAAGATAAAAAAAAGTCTATATACAGTGAGTGCAAATGAGGTAAGTTAAGGCAATAAATAGGCCATGATGGCGAAGTAATTACGAATATAGCAATTAAACACTGGAATGGTAGATGTGCAGAAGATGAATGTGCAAGTAGAGATACTGGGGTGCAAAGGAGCAAGATAAATAAATAAATACTGAATGGGGATGAGGTAGGTAGACAGATGGGCTGCTTACAGATGGGCTATGTACAGGTGCAGTGATCTGTGAGCTGCTCTGACAGCTGGTGCTTAAAGCTAGTGAGGGAGATATGAGTCTCCAGCTTCAGAGATTTTTGCAGTTTGTTCCAGTCATTGGCAGCAGAGAACTGGAAGGAAAGACGACCAAAAGAGGAATTGGCTTTGGGGGTGACCAGGGAGATATACCTGCTGGAGCGCGTGCTACGAGTGGGTGCTGCTATGGTGACCAGTGAGCTGAGATATGACGGGGCTTTACCTAGCAGAGACTTGTAGATAACCTGTAGCCAGTGGGTTTGGCGACGAGTATGAAGCGAGGGCCAACCAACGAGAGCGTACAGGTCGCAATGGTGGGTAGTGTATGGGGCTTTGGTGACAAAACAGATGGCACTGTGATAGACTGCATCCAGTTTGTTGAGTAGAGTGTTTGAGGCTATTTTATAGATGACATCACCGAAGTCGAGGATCGGTAGGATGGTCAGTTTTACGAGGGTATGTTTTGCAGCATGAGTGAAGGATGCTTTGTTGCGATTCTAGATTTAATTTTGGATTGGAGATGCTTAATGTGAGTCTGGAAGGATAGTTTACAGTCTAACCAGACACCCAGGTATTTGTAGTTGTCCACATATTCTAAGTCAGAGCCATCCAGAGTAGTGATGCTGGACGGGTGAGCAGGTGCGGGCAGTGATTGATTGAATAGCATTCATTTAGTTTTACTTGCGTTTAAGAGCAGTTGGAGGCCACGGAAGGAGAGTTGTATGGCATTGAAGCTCGTCTGGAGGTTAGTTAACACAGTGTCCAAAGAGGCGCAAGAAGTATACAGAATGGTGTCGTCTGCGTAGAGGTGGATCAGAGAATCACCAGCAGCAAGAGCAACATCATTGATGTATACAGAGAAGAGAGTCGGCCCGAGAATTGAATCCTGTGGCACACCCATAGAGACTGCCAGAGTTCCGGACAACAGGCCCTCCGATTTGACACACTGATCTCTATCAGAGAAGTAGTTGGTAAACCAGGCGAGACAATCATTTGAGAAACCAAGGCTACTGAGTCTGCCAATAAGAATGTGGTGATTGACAGAGTCGAAAGACTTGGCCAGGTCGATGAATGCGGCTTCACAGTAATGTCTCTTATTGATGGCGGTTATGATATCGTTTAGAACCTTGAGCGTGGCTGAGGTGCACCATGACCAGTTCTGAAACCAGATTGCATAGCGGAGAAGGTACGGTAGGATTCGAAATGGTCGGTAATCTGTTTGTTAACTTGGCTTTCGAAGACCTTAGAAAGACAGGGTAGGATAGATATAGGTCTGTAGCAGTTTGGGTCTAGAGTGTCACCCCCTTGGAAGAGGGGGATGACCGCGGCAGCTTTCCGATCTTTGGGATTCTCAGACGACACGAGAGGTTGAACAGGCTAGTAATAGGGGTTGCAACAATTTCGGCAGATCATTTTAGAAAGAGAGGGTCCAGATTGTCTAGCCCGGTTGATTTGTATGGGTCAGCTATCTGGATTTTGGTGAAGGAGAAATGGTGGGGGCTTTGGCGGGTTGCTGTGGAAGGTGCCGGGCAGTTGACCGGGGTAGGGGTAGTCCGGTGGAAAGCATGGCCAGCCGTAGAGAAATGCTTATTGAAATTCTCAATTATTGTGGATTTATCGGTGGTAACAGTGTTTCCTAGCCTCAGAGCAGTGGGCAGCTGGGAGGAGGTGCTCTTATTCTCCATGGACTTTACAGTGTCCCAGAACCTTTTTGAGTTAGTACTACAGGATGCAAATTTCTGTTTGAAAAAGCTAGCCTTAGCTTTTCTAACTGCCTGTGTATATTTCTTCTTAACTTCTCTGAAATGTTGCATATCATGTGGGCTATTCGATGCTAATGCAGAACGCCACAGGATGTTTTTGTGCTGGTCAAGGGCAGACAGGTCTGGAGTGAACCAAGGACTATATCTATTCCTAGTTCTACATTTTTTGAGTGGGGCATGCTTATTTAAGATGGCGAGGAAGGCACTTTTAAAGAATAGCCAGGCATCATCTACCGACGGGATGAGGTCAATATCATTCCAGGATACCCCGGCCAGGTCGATTTAGAAAGGCCTGCTCGCAGAAGTGTTTTTGGGAGCGTTTGACAGTTGTGAGGGGTGGTCGTTTGGTCGCAGACACATTACGGATGCAGGCAATGAGGCAGTGATCGCTGAGATCTTGATTGAAAACAGCAGAGGTGTATTTGGAGGGCGAGTTAGTTAGGATGACATCTATGAGGGTGCCCATGTTTACAGATTTGGGGTTGTACCTGGTAGGTTCATTGATAATTTGTGTGAGATTGAGGACATCAAGCTTAGATTGTAGGATGGCCGGGGTGTTAAGCATGTCCCAGTTTAGGTCCCCTAGTAGCACGAGCTCAGAAGATAGATGGGGGGCAATCAATTCACATATGGTATCGAGGGCACAGCTGGGGGCAGAGGGAGGTCTATAGCAAGCGGCAACAGTGAGAGATTTGTTTCTGGAAAGGTGAATTTTTAGAAGTATAAGCGTGCTAACGCAGTGAGTAAAACAAACTTAGGGAGTAGGCTTCTAATGTTAACATGCATGAAACCAAGGCTTTTACGATTACAGAAGTCAACAAATGAGAGCACCTGGGGAGTTGGAGTGGAGCTGGGCACTGCGGGACCTGGATTAACCTTCACATCAGCAGAGGAGCAGTAGGATAAGGGTACGGCTAAAGGCTATATGAACTGGCCGTCTAGCACATTCAGAACAGAGAGTAAAAGGAGCACGTTTCTGGGCATGATAGCATAGATTCAAGGCATAGTGTACAGACAAAGGTAAGGTAGGATGTGAGTACATTGGAGGTAAACCTAGGCATTGAGTAATGCTGAGAGAGATATAGTCTCTGGAGACGTTTTAACCAGGTGATGTCATCGCATATGTAGGAGGTGGAACAACATGGTTGGTTAAGGCATATTGAGCAGGGCTGGAGGCTCTACAGTGAAATAAGACAGTAATCACTAACCAGGACAGTAATGGACGAAGCATATTGATATTAGAGAGAGGCATGCGTAGCCAAGTGAACATATGGGTCCAGTGAGTGGTTGGGCTGACTGGGGACACGGCAATTCAGACAGTTAGCAGGCCGATGCTAACAAGCTAACAGTTAGTAGGCCGGGGCTAAACATGCTAGCAGTTAGTTGACCGGGGCTGGCAAGCTAGCAGTTAGCAGACCGGGTTAGCAAGCAAGTAGTTGGCAGACCGGGGCTAGCAGTTAACAGACCGGGGCAGGCACGCTAGCAGTTAGCAGACCGGGGCAAGCAAGCTAGCAGTTAACAGACCGGGGCTAGCAAGTTAGCCTTTGGGGGACGTCGCGATGGGGGTAAGTCTGTTTTTGCCTCTTCGTACGGTGACGTCGATAGACCAGTCATGGAATTAGTACGGTTCCAAGTAGCTCGAGGTAGCTAGTAGGACGCGGTTAGCAGAATGGGCCTTCAGCGGACATCGCGCCTAAGGGGCCTCTTGGAATCCTCGGGCAGATTATGTTGGTATTCCAGTCGTAGAGGATCGGCGGAATACCCCGTACCGGCAGTAGAAGGGGTCCGGATATTGTAGCCCAGGAGTGGGCTTCGGTGGCAGCACAGGAGCCCTGGCCGGGCTAGCTTCAGGCTAATTGGTGCTTGCTCCGGGATGGAAACGCTAGCCAGGAGTAGTCACCCAGGATTGCGGTTAGCTAGTTGCGAAGATCCAGATGAAAATGTTCAGAGTTTGCGGTAGGAATCCGGGGATATGGGGGGGAATTTTTTTAAAATAATAATAGGTCCGTTATGCTCTGGTTTGAGTCACGTTGTTCGAACTGGCGAGAGCTTTCCAAGCTAAAGGTTAGCTGATGACCGCTAGAAATGGTTTGCTGACTGATAGCTGGTAGGTAGTTAGCTGGCTAGCTTCAGTTGAGGGATTCCAGATCCGAAGTAAATAGAAATACTTTAGAAAAAAACAGATCCACGCCACATTGGGTGAGGCGGGTTGTAGGAGAGTATTTAGAAGTTGAGGTTTAGGAAAATATTTAAAAAAGATATGCGAAGAAAATGATGTCAAAATATATATACAAGGGACACGACAGGACAAAGACGTCTGACTGCTATGCCATCTTGGATTAAAAAAAGAGAGACTTACAGTAGTGAGTCTTTTAGCAGACTCTCTCATCCTAAGAGACTTACAGTAGTGAGTATTTTAGCAGACGCTCTTATCCAGAGAGACTTACAGTAGTGAGTCTTTTAGCAGACGCTCTTATCCAGAGAGACTTACAGTAGCGAGTGCATACATTTTTGAAACCACAACCCCGGTGTTGCATGCACCATGCCCTACCGACTGAGCCATATTTATGACAAAGTCATATAGCACAGCGTACAATGGTGTTGCATGTCATATCTTCTCAAATAACATGCTCCCAGAGTAACCTACTCCTTACAAGTACTCATGTAAGTGCACACCTGTCCTAAGCCAAAATAACACAGAATCATCAAGTCCTATAAGAGCTAATCAACCACGATTCAGGGGTGATAAGAGCTAGTCAACCACGATTCAGGGGTGATTAGAGCTAGTCAACCACTATTCAGGGGTGATAAGAGCTAATCAACCACGATTCAGGGGTGATTAGAGCTAGTCAACCACTATTCAGGGGTGATTAGAGCTAGTCAACCACTATTCAGGGGTGATAAGAGCTAGTCAACCACGATTCATGGGTGATAAGAGCTAGTCAACCATGATTCAGGTCTGTTACAAAATGAAAACTCATCAGTTACCAATCAATAACGCAAAATGAATATGAAATATGACTTGGCTGAGGCTCGCTCCTATTTTCAAGCCATCCATCATTGACGGCAATATTAATCCAGAAAATCATCAATTAAGACTGCAGGGCCCTGTTCCTCATTCATATTAAGTTGGTTAATTTCCTGTGGCTGCAGATTTGTCTTGTGTCACCGTAAGGCAGATGTATGATTCACTCTCATGTCCACTCTCATGATTCACTCTCATATTCAGTCTCACGTCTTCTCCCTGTTTCTCAACTTTTTGACCATACACCACTTTCATAGGCACTTATTTTATTATTCTAAACTCTGTAGATCTATGTTGTGCATACACTACATGACCAAAAGTATGTGGACACCTGCTCGTCAAACATCTCATTCCAAAATCATGGGCGTTAAAATGGAGTTGGTCCCCCCTTCGCTGCTATAACAGCCTCCACTCTTCTGGGAAGACTTTTCGCTAGATGTTAGAACATAGCTGTGGGTTTTGCTTCCATTCAGACACAAGAGCATTAGTGAGGTTGGACACTGATATTGGGGGTGATTAGGCCTGGCTCGCAGTCGGTGTTCCAATTCATCCCAAAGGTGTTTGATGGGGTTGAGGTCAGGGCTCTGTACAGGTCAGTCAAGATCTTTCACACTGATCTCGACAAACCATTTCTGTACACTGGGGCATTGTCAGGCTGAAATTGGATGCTGTAGCGTTAACATTTCCCATCACTGAAACTAAAGGGCCTGAACCATGAAAAACAGCCCCAGACCATTATTCCTCCTCCACCAAACTTTACAGTTGCCACTATGTATTGGGGCAGGTAGCGTTCTCCTGGCATCCGCCAAAGCCATATTCATCTATCAGACTGCCAGATGGTGAAGCATGGTCCATCACTCCAGAGAACGCGTTTCCACTGCTCCAGAGTCCAATGGTGGCGAGCTTTACACCACTCCAGCAGACGACGCTTGGCATTGTGCATGGTGATCTTAGGCTTGTGTGTGGCTGCAAGGCCCTGAAAACCCATTTTATGAAACTCCTGATGAACAGTTATTGTGCTGACATTGCTTCCAGAGGTAGTTTGGAACTCTGAAGTGAGTGTTGCAACTGACAAATGAGTCGGTGGTCACGTTCTGTGAGCTTGTGTGACCTACCACTTCGCAGCTGAGCTGTTGTTGCTCCTAGAAGTTACCACTTCACAATAACAGCACTTACAGTTGACCGGGGCAGCTCTAGCAGGGCAGAAATTTGACAAACCAACTTGTTGGAAAGGTGGCGTCCTATGACAGTGCCATGATGAAAGTCACTGAGCTCTTCAGTAAGGCCATTCTACAGCCAGTGTTTGTCTAAAAGATTGCATGGTTGCGTGCTCAATTTTATACACCTGTCAGCAACGGGTGTGGCTGAAATAGCCGAATATACTAATTTGAAGGGGTGTCCACATACTTTTGTATATATAGGGTATTATATGCACCATGTCATATTTAGTTCCCATCACACCACCTGTAGATAACCCAGGTAAACTTCAATGTTAACCCAAACCGTCACCTCAAGTCGTAGTCAACCTGGGGTCGTCAGACTGTCCTTTTTACAAAAGTGATGGGCCATCTGTTTCGCTCTAGCCCGAGCCTACGGCACAGACCCGTCCAGCTCATTGATTGGCTTAGCACCACGGGGGGCTGACCTAGGTGAAGGCAGCGCTGATCCCTCTCTTTGGTGGCGAAACGAGAAAGAATTGAGGGAGTGGTGTGCCAACGATTGACTGACTGGGGGAAGTTGGAATGGAGGCCAAATGTTCTGTTTAAGCAGCAGGAGCAGAGTGTGGCAGCAGGGCCCCATCTCATCGACCACAGCAGTACTGTACTCACTTTAACACAGCCAGTGGTCATCCCGCTCCCCACTACTGTCCTGCTCCACATGGGCATTCCCTGGGCACAGCCAAGCCTAATCTGCACTCAGACGCAACACTTCCACGTGTCATTGAGCAGCCGTGTTCTGCTTTGTTTACTGCCGAGGTGTTTTGGACTCCTCTATTCCCAGAACGCAGTGTACTACTGTGGCTCAACTTCTTTCACTCTCTTTCTCCAATGGTGAATACAACAGAAGGCTTCATACTCTGTCAGTAGCCATATAGCGCTTAGGAACTTCCAACCAACCAGGCTATTCTTGGCCTGCCATTAGGCCTGCTAGGAGCCACATCAATCCCTGAACCAGCCAGGAGGAAAGGTCATCCCCAATTGAGCTCCTGACAGCGGAGATGTCACAGGGCTTTCACAGCCCATCTGGAGACACCAACACCGGCCACTTGTATGTCATCGCCCACCGTGACATAATTTTCCTTAGTCTACTGACACATCCATCACTGGTGTGCGGCTGTACCCTTGTGCTAATGGCAGGCGCTGAAATATCAGCTGGCCTTTAGCCCAGTCACCCACCGAGGATTCATTAACCAGCCGCGGGACCTGAGACAGAACAGTGTGAGCCCGGGCACGACGTGTGTCACTGGTCTCCACTTACCAATATACAGTGCATTCGGGTAGGGCTGGGCGATATGGCAAATAAAGTATAATGATATCTATATATTTTTTCATTCGATAACTATCATTTTCACGATATTAATCAAATAATGTCTAAAAGGTGCATATCTGCTTCAGACTCAAGAATGCCTAATGCCTGAACAAACCACTAGGCAGGTAGCCTAGTGGTTAGAGCGTTGGGCCAGTAACCGAAAGGTTGCTAGATCGAATCCCCGAGCTGACAAGGTAAAAATCTGTAATTCTGCCCCTGAACAAGGCAGTTAACCCACTGTTCCCCGATAGGCCATCATTGTAAATAACAAGTTGTTCTTAACTGACTTGCCTGGTTAAATAAAGGTTACATTTGTGCGCTACACATAAAATTACACTTTAAGGAAAATTGTTCCATGTTTGCGGCCAGGGAACACGTTGTTGAAAAAGTTTTGTCATATTACCAGACTTCGTAGCCACCTGTCTACGGCACAATTTGCACCGAACATTGATCTGCTCTGTCGGACTTCAAAAAGCCAAACCAAATTACTGAAACATTTTAACCGTTTTTATCAATAATTTCTTGGTTGGAAGCTGCTCCTTCTCCATGGCTATCACTGCCACTGTTTTCGCCTACATCACTCAATTTTCGTGGTTAATAGTGGCTACTCCATCACTCGGTGCTAGGTGGTTTTTAGTGTATACCTCTCCATGTGCAAATTGTCACTTCTCTGCACGTTCCTGCTGCGTCAGAGGTGAAATGGACTGCTCTACCTAATTATTCTATGTCGACATTATTGAAAATGAATCTAAACGTTTTTACATCGTTATTGAGAGAAGTAATTACCTCTAATTATTGATTTATCGCCCAGCCCTACATTCTGGAACGTATTCAGATCACTTGACTTTTTTCACATTTTGTTACAATACAGCCTTATTCTAAAATGGATTCAAGGTTTGTTTTCCCTCATACATCTACACACAATACCCCATAATGACAAAGTGAAAACAGGTTTTTAGACATTTTTGCAAATGTATTAAAAATAAAAAACATAAGTATTCAGACCCTTTGCTATGAGACGCGAAATTGAGTTCAGGTGCATCCTGTTTCCATTGATCATCCTCAAACTGTTTTTACAACTTGATTGGAGTGCACCTGTGGTAAATTCAATTAATTGGACATGCTTTGGAAAGGCACACACCTGCCTATATAAGGTCCCACAGTTGACAGTAAATGTCAGAGCAAAAACCAAACCATGAGGTTGAAGGAGTTGTCCGTAGAGCTTTGAGACAGAATTGTGTCCCCAAGAACACAGTGACCTCCATCATTCTTAATTGGAAGAAGTTTTGACCCACAAAGACTCTTCGTAGAGCTGGCCACCCGGCCAAACTGAGCAATCGGGGGAGAAGGGCCTTGGTCAGGGAGGTGACCAAGAACCCGATGGTTGCTCTGACAGAGCTCCAGAGTTCCTCTGTAGAGATGGGAGAACCTTCCAGAAGGACCATCTCTGCAGGACTCCACCAATCAGGCCTTTATGGTAGTGGCCAGACGGAAGCCACTCCTCAGTAAAAGGCACATGACAGCCCACTTGGAGTTTGCCAAAATGCACCTAAAGACTCTCAGACGATGAGAAACAAGATTCTGTGGTCTGATGGAGTTCCAAGATGGAACTCTTTGGCCTGAATGCCAAGCGTCATGCCTACGGTGAAGCATGGTGTTGGCACCATCATGCTGTGGGGATGTTTTTCAGTGGCAGGGACTGGGAGAAAGATGGGAAAGATGAACGGAGTAGAGTACAGAGCACTCAGGACCTCAGACTGGGGCGAAGGTTCACCTTCCAACAGGACCAAGACCATAAGCACACAGCCAAGACAACACAGGAGTGGCTTTGAGACAAGTCTCTGAATGTCCTTCAGTGGCCCAGCCTGTGCCTGAACTTGAACCAATCTAACATCTCTGGAAAGACCTGAAAATAGCTGTGCAGCAACGCACCCCATCCAACCTGACAGCTTGAGAGGATTTGCAATTTTGAATGGGAGAAACTCCCCAATTACAGGTGTGCCAAGCTTGTAGCGTCATACCCAAGAAGACTCAAGGCTGTAATCACTGCCAAAGGTGCTTCAACAAAGTACTGATTAAATGATCTGAATACTTATGTCAATGTGATATTTTAGTTTTTGCTTTGTCATTATGAGGTATGGTGTGTAGGTTGATGAGGGGGAAAAAACATTTAAATCATTTTTAGAATAAGGCTGTAACTTAGCAAAATGTGGAATAAGTGAAGTGGTCTGAATACTTTCTTTGAAATATTGTGGTGTGCTAGCTATGTGTTTACATTTAGTGGTAATGATGCTAAATAGCTAGCAGAACCAGTTGTGACTGGGAGATTTATATGTCAGCTGATGTGTGGTGGCAGAGAGCTGATTCTACAAGAGACGCCACACTGGTAGTGATGAGCGATGGTATTATTACTCAGGTTCTGTACCTGTGTCAACATGGTTTCTCAGCAGGTCCCATAGTAGAGAAGAGCTACATGGGCTTTCCATAGCAGGACCAGTGTTATACCAGGTTTATACCAGTGTCATGCCAGGATCAGTGTCATGCCAGGACCAGTGTCATGCCAGGACCAGTGTCATGCCAGGACCAGTGTCATGCCAGGACCAGTGTCATGCCAGGACCAGTGTCATGCCATGCCAGGACCAGTGTCATGCCATGCCAGGACCAGTGTCATGCCATGCCAGGACCAGTGTCATGCCATGCCAGGACCAGTGTCATGCCATGCCAGGACCAGTGTCATGCCAGGGCCAGTTATACCATACCAGTGTTATACAATGACCAGTGTTATACAATGACCAGTGTTATACAATGACCAGTGTTATACAATGACCAGTGTTATACAATGACCAGTGTTATACAATGACCAGTGTTATACCAGGACCAGTGTTATACCAGGACCAGTGTTATGCTGGTGCTATACCAGAACCAGTGTTATACCATACCAGTGTTATACCAGAACCAGTGTTATACCATACCAGTGTTATACAACGACCAGTGTTATACAACGACCAGTGTTATACAATGACCAGTGTTATACAATGACCAGTGTTATACAATGACCAGTGTTATACCAGGACCAGTGTTATACCAGGACCAGTGTTATGCTGGTGCTATACCAGAACCAGTGTTATACCATACCAGTGTTATACCAGAACCAGTGTTATACCATACCAGTGTTATACAACGACCAGTGTTATACAACGACCAGTGTTATACTAGGACCAGTGTTATACAACGACCAGCGTTATACCAGGACCAGTGTTATACTAGGACCAGTGTTATACCAGGACCAGTGTTATACTAGGACCAGTGTTATACCAGGACCAGTGTTTTGCCAGTGTTATACCAGGACCGTGTTATACCAGGACCAGTGTTATGCTGGTGCTATACCAGAACCAGTGTTATACCATACCAGTGTTATACCATACCAGCGTTATACCAGAACCAGTGTTATACCATACCAGTGTTATACCATACCAGTGTTATACAACGACCAGTGTTATACAACGACCAGTGTTATACAACGACCAGTGTTATACTAGGACCAGTGTTATACAACGACCAGCGTTATACCAGGACCAGTGTTATACCAGGACCAGTGTTATACCAGGACCAGTGTTATACCAGGACCAGTGTTATACCAGGACCAGTGTTATACTAGGACCAGTGTTATACCAGGACCAGTGTTATACCAGGACCAGTGTTTTGCCAGTGTTATACCAGGACCGTGTTATACCAGGACCAGTGTTATACCAGGACCAGTGTTATACCAGGACCAGTGTTATACCAGGACCAGTGTTATACCAGGACCAGTGTTATACCAGGACCAGGGCTATACCAGTGTTATACCAGGACCAGTGTTATACCAGGACCAGTGTTATACCAGGACCAGTGTTATACCAGGACCAGCGTTCTACCAGGACCAGAGTTCTACCAGGACCAGCGTTCTACCAGGACCAGCGTTCTACCAGGACCAGCGTTCTACCAGGACCAGCGTTATACCAGGACCAGCGTTATACCAGGACCAGCGTTCTACCAGGACCAGCGTTCTACCAGGACTATTATTTTACACGTGTTATACCAGGACCAGTGTTATACCAGGACCAGAGTTCTACCAGTGTTATACCAGGACCAGAGTTCTACCAGGACCAGCGTTCTACCAGGACTATTATTATACACGTGTTATACCAGGGTTATACCAGGACCAGGGTTATACCAGGACCAGGGTTATACCAGGACCAGCGTTATACCAGTGTTATACCAGGACCAGAGTTCTACCAGTGTTATACCAGGACCAGGGTTATACCAGGACCAGCGTTATACCAGGAACCAGCGTTCTACCAGGACTATTATTATACATGTGTTATACCAGGACCAGGGTTATACCAGGACCAGGGTTATACCAGGACCAGGGTTATACCAGGACCAGCGTTATACCAGTGTTATACCAGGACCAGAGTTCTACCAGTGTTATACCAGGACCAGGGTTATACCAGGACCAGCGTTATACCAGGAACCAGCGTTATACCAAGACGGATAAATGAAAATTGAAAAAACTATTGTGCATACTTATTCAAGATATTGAATTGTTTTATTTCCGGCAGGTAGCCTAGTGGTTAGAGCGTTGGGCCAGTAACCGAAAGGTTGCTAGATCAAATCCCTGAGCTGACAAGGTAAAAATATGTTGTTCTGCCCCTGAACAGTTAACCCACTGTAAAATATATATATATATATATATATATATATATTTTTTTGCCTATATGTATATTAGTGATGTGCGGTCCCTGTGGTTATATCCGCTGGACAGGGGGGTTGAATAGTGATGTGCAGTCCCTGTGGTTATATCCGCTGGACAGGGGGGTTGAATAAAGACAAAGCAATATATAAAAAAGCCATGAATGTATAATTTGGGTGCAGTTCATATCTAAAGGCTACGTTGAGTTTTTTCATAATTTTTTATCTGGTGTTAGTGTGTAGCCTAAGCCTCAGCTTTAGAGCCTAACTGTAACACGCCAAATGCTTTTGGGAACTTGGGCAGAAAAGGACAATGACGGAGTTTAATTCGATAAGAGAAAAGCTGTGAAATGGAGAATTGAAAATAAATTGGAGGGCCAGAACAGTAGTCTAATGTTGTTTGGGAAAGATTTGGTGAAGTGGTAAAAGTGAATGATAGCAGTGCCGGCTATGTTATGTGTGATGATTGTGAGGTGCTATTTAAATTCCACAGTCACAAGACGGGGACTTCAAAATGGCACGTCAAGGGAGTTGTTGGCTACTGTTTAGATGGATTGAATGGAATAGTAGCCTGAAATCTGGACACTGACTGTAGATCTATGTAATATTACTGTAATATTAAGCATTTCTTTCAGTAAAGTAATACACCAAATGTAAATTTGACTCAGGAACAGGATTTGGGAAATATAATTTATGTGTTTCAGCATCTTGAGAGAATGAATGCATGATTAGGGATGTCTATAAAGGTGCTATCTTTTTCAGTATCATAGAAGCTGATAGTATGTTGGGTAGTTTTCACCCAGCATAAATTGGACATTTTACACAGAAAATCTTTAGATCCCTAAATGTCTTTGCTGCACCAGAGAAGCAGAGATGAAAGATAAAAATGTACCGACGTCAACTAGGTTGAATCATTAGTTCTATCAATTTATGACATTCTGATGAGCAAGGGTTTTAGTATTCTAGGGCAACAAGTAATGACAGAAAAGGAGTTGCTTATATCTAATTATAGACATGTTGACTAACAAATAGCCTACCAAAATGTCAGAAATTATAAGCAGAAACATAGACCTATCTAAAAAGCCTGTCCAAAAAATATTGCTCTGCCATCTCTGACTGCAGCTCATTTTCTATATTTACGGGTTTGAGTCGGGTGCAGGCTTTACATTTTCACTTTATCACATATAGTCGGGCGGTTGCGGATAGGTTATTAGCAATTGCGAGTGGGTGGGGGTGAACCAATAGCTGACCCGCAGATCACTAATGTGTGTGTGTGTGTGTGTGTGTGTGTGTGTGTGTGTGTGTGTATATATATATATTGTTTGTGATTGAGTCTCAGGAAAGATAATGAGGTAGCAGATATGTGATTTATTTTGGTCGACTCATGCCTAGTTTCTTACTTCCTGTATTATTTCTTCTCCACCTGCTGCAGTTTATTGTACTGAACCTTAGTGACCCGGTTGGCCCGGCTGGAATGTTGTTCCATATCTGAACCCTCGTGACCCAGTTGCCACCCACCCCCTTCGTTGATGAATCTGCATCATCAGTTTATTAATTTGCACAGCCCAGGCCCCCGCCATAGATTTCCCTTCTAAGTGGATTACACTTTACTTATGTCCAGCCACAGACAAGAGAGAGGGCAGGAAAGTAAGAAAAATAGATATAAACTCTCTCACAATTAGTTACCCACCACTTGACCCCCCCCCCCCACTCCACCCAGAAAACATACCCCCCTTTTCCTCCATTTCACAATCAGCTTAGTGTGTTTACTGCCACTCCCTGTCAGTCCATCCACACCAACTTATTCTTAAACCCCTTTCTTACTTGTTCCACATTTTAACCCCATGTCACTCTTCACATTATTCAGGAGGTAAAAATAAAGAGAAGAAAACATTGCTCCAAACAGATTTTATTCAGTGGTGGAAATAGCTGGGAACAGTAGGCCTCCCACTTAAGAGCAATATTTGCCAAATTGTTAGTGACAGCCATGACAGTGAGGAGAATTGTAGGGACTGTGCTGTTATTGTGTGTTCCGCATTATTAAGGCAGCGAGTGCTGAAGCTATACATATTCTAATCGGATTCCATTGCTGTAGTGTAACCCCATATCATATTTTTGTATAAGTGAGCAGGGCCGTCTATATTTATTTATGTGTCTTCAAGTGAGTTGCAAAGGCATAGTTTTAAACCCAACTAGGAATGGCACAGTGAACTGACTAAGTTGAGGCAATGGCAGTCAATGCTCTGCTGGAGAACAAATGGACATTAAGATACTCTAGCACAGCTGTCGTCATGGCAAAAAAGTGTGACCAAAGCTGGAGCGTGGTCAGCCATGTGCCTGACAGACTGAACTGTGGGGGAAGAAGAGAGGATATTTGTCGTCAGTGGTGAAGGTCTGTCTGGGCTCGACTGCCGCAATAATGACGTGTTGCCAAGATACACCGGGACAATTGTCTTCACCTAAAGGGATTTGGTGAGAAAGGGAAGGGAGCGAGGGAAAGGGGGCGATAAGATGAGGCTACATGAGTCAGTCCAGGATTTATGTGTATGTATACTGGAGCCTTTATGGCAAGATAGTCGCCCCCTTTCAATGGCCGATAGCTTGTGTGTCACGGAAGCCACTGTGCAAATATTCGGTGTCCCCCCAGCACCTGCTACCATTGTGGGGCCCCACCTCCCCTCCTCCTTCCCCACATTGTATCAGTAGCCACTCCATTTGTCAGCCATACAAATGAGCACAGACTCACAATGGAGGGGCATTCCAGCACCGCTTGGCCCTCCGCTGGTGTCCTGACACGGGAAAACATATAGAGAGGGAGCTCCTAATCTTCCAGGGTTTGTCCCAGCAATGCTTACATCTCGGCTGGGGGTGGGCACCACACTAGAGGATTGTGGGTCATTCAGACATCGTCCAGGGTACATTTTTCAAAAAAGAAACTGCTTTTGGATGACCTCTGTTCTCATCTCCATACTTATAGTTTGTTAAAGACAGGACTATGTCCAAGTTTTCGGTGTGATGGGAGGATTAAATCTCCCAGTCCTTTTCACCCCCCTTGTCTTGTCCTTTTCACCTCAATCGTATACAGTTTCGTCTTCACTCTCCGGCATCTTCAAATCCGATTATTGCTCCCATTTTCCATCAATATCCATTTTCACTGCAGCTTTTGCTGTGTTTTGAAGAGGCATGTTTTTGTCCACTAGCTAGACACACAGGTCATGCATTCCCAATCCAATTGTGAAAAGTAGATGTATGAATTAGGGTTTGATTGTTAATGCAGATGGCTGGTGTCTTAACTTTGTTCAGAAAACGTATTGTCCATAGCTAAAGCCTAAAATACAGTGCCTTCAGAAAGTATTCAGATCCCTTGACTTTTTCCACATTTTGTTACAGCCATAATCTAAAATTGATTAAATCATTGTTTTCCCCGTCATCAATCTACACACATTACTCTTTAATGACAAAGCAAAAACTGTTTTTTAGAATTTTTTGCGAATTTATTTAAAATATTTTACGGAAATATGACATTTACGTAAGTATTCAGACCCTTTACTCAGTACTTTGTTGAAGCACCTTTGTCATTGAGTCTTTTTTGTGTATGGCGCTACAGACTTGGCACACCTGTATTTTGGGAGTTTCTCACATTCTTCTCTGCATATCCTCTCAAGCTCTGTCAGGTTGGATGGGAAGTGTTGCTGCACAGCTATTTTCAGGTCTCTCCAGAGAAGTTCGATCGGGTTCAAGTCCGGGCTCTGGTTGGACTACTCAAGGACATTCAGAGACTTGTCCCGAAGCCACTCATACGTTGGCTTGGTTGTGTCCTTAGGGTCGTTGTCCTGTTGGAAGGTGAACCTTCGCACCAGTCTGAGGTCTTGATCGCTCTGGAGCAGATTTTCTTCAAGGATCTCTACTTTTCTCTGTTCAGGTTTCCTCCGGATGTGATGCTTGGCATTCAGGCCAAAGTGTTCAATCTTAGTTTCATCAGACCAGGGAATCTTGTTTCTCATGGTCTGAGAGTCTTTAGGTGCCTTTTGGCAAACTCCACGTGGGCTGTCAGGTGCCTTTTACTGAGGAGTAGCTTCCATCTGGCCACTCTACCATAAAGGCCTGATTGTTGGAGTGATGCAGAGATGGTTGTCCTTCTACAAAGTTTTCCCATCTCCAGAGAGGAATTCTAGAGCTCTGTCAGAGTGACCATCGGGTTCTTGGTCACCTCCCTGACCAAGGCCCTTCTTCCCCAATTTCTCAGTTTTGCCGGGCTGCCAACTCTAGGAAGAGTCTTGGTGGTTCCAAATATTCTTCCATTTAAGAATGATGGAGGCCACTGTGTTCTTGGGGACCCTCAAACCTGCAGAATTGTTTTGGTACCCTTCCCTAGATCTGTACCTCGACACAATCCTGTCTCGGAGCTCTACGGATAATTCCTTTGACCTCATGGCTTGGTTTTTGCTCTGACATGCACTGTCAACAGTGGGACCTTATATAGATAGGTGTGTGCCTTTCCAAATTATGTCCAATCAATTGAATTTACCACAGGTGGACTCCAATCAAGTTGTAGAAACATCTCAAGGATGATCAATGGAAATATGATGCACCTGAGCTCAATTTTGAGTGTCATAGCAAAGGGTCTACTACTTTTTATTGTTTATTTAAATCAATTTAGAATAAGGCTGTATTGTAACAAAATGGGGGAAAAAGTCGAGGTCTGAATACTTTCCGAAGGCACTAAGTCCGAGAGAGAATTTGAGTTAAATGGCTAATTAAATGTTTATCTATGCCATATTCATATTGAAATGGTGTATACTGTAACTTTACACATTTAGATATACTCTAATGACTTAAATCAATTGAACACACCTCAAACAGGCTACAGAGGGAAATCTCCATAGATGTCATGGAGAAGTCTTGTACTCATGGAATGTAATATACGGTTGTGAGGACGGTTTGACATACTACCAAATTCTCAAAAATGACTTTGGAGGCGGCTTACAGTAGAACATTCAATTCTCTTGCACCAGCTCTGGTAGACATTCCTGCAGTCAGCATGCCAATTGCACGCTCCCTCAAAACTTGATACATCTCTGGTATTGTGTTGTGTGACAAAACTGCACATTTTAGAGTGGCCTTTTATTGTCCCCAGCACAAGGCTTTTTGTGCATATGGAACATTTCTGGGATCTTTTATTCCAGCTCATGAAACATGGGACCAACACTTTACATGTTGCGTATATATTTTCGTTCAGTATATATTAATTACCCGCTCTTCATATATTATTCATGTAGAGTTCTAGCTCATCGTTACTCTAGTATGTAAATTGTACTCTCCTTATGACTGAAGATGAGTGGAACTCATGTTCAATTCCAATCTATTCTCTAATTGGTCTCTATGCTTAATAATTATTCCTTTCCTTAATTCAGTGTTTTTATGTGTTCACTAAAAAGAGACAGAAAGTGACCGACACAATCAAGCGTTGTTTGTAGACCTTGTAGAAACATCACTTCTCTTCCGGCATCACATAGCCCGTAACCATAGTTTTGTTTCAACTTGTTTTTGACCTTGCCTTGCAGAACACAGTGAGTCTTCACATGCGTTGATTGAGAGTTCATCCCATAATGAATTGTGTTTCCATTATCAAAGATGAGATGTAGCCTATACTTTGTATGAACATTTTTAGAAACACGTACAAACTGTTTTGATTGAGTTGTTAGTGTGAGAAATACTGAATTAGGGTGACAAGGTTACATTGAGATGTGCTATTCAATCCTGGTGAATGTTGTATGGCCCCTAGATATGATACCAGCTGGTAGAGGACATGAGGAGAGCGAGGACAAGATCTGAAGTCACTTGCAAAAAGAATGGCTTTGTTTCACCAATTGCAAATGAAGGTCAGGATTTAGTATTCTTTATTCAAATGAGAATAAAATGACATTGTACGTGTACTTGCTAGGGACTAATGGTTTTTAACAACCTTGCCTTCATTTTGGGGGGTTATTTTCATATTTTGCAAAGCTATCAGCTTGCTTGACTTTTTTTGATACTAATACATCCACACCACTTACATTTGTGCCCAACCGGCTCGATTCAGTCTTTAGTAGCTCGTTTTGAAATTGTGTTTTTTACATTGTATAAAGTAGAGACTCAGAGGTAGAGCATGGTATATCATACACTGCAGTTGAGGAACAATAGGAAAGTAATTCTGCTTTGAAAGTTGATAAACTTGTACAAAATAAAGTTGCCATTGAATGTTTCGTTACACCTACAAGAGAGCTCTTCTTTGTCTAAACCCATTCAGCATCTTTCTCACCCTCTTAAGCCTTAGCCCCACCCAAGACTAAAGGCTGATTTATACTATGTCTATCAACATGTCTGTAGACAGTTGTCGCAGTGAAATCATGAGCATTCTATTGTTGTCCGACATCAAAATTGCCATTGTCGTCATGAAAATGTATGAACAGAAAAACGACAGGCTGCATGACATCAGCAGCCTGGGGGTCCAAAATAGCATAATTGGTGTGTTTTAACACCAATAAACCTATGCGTTTAAAAATGTATTTAGTATATGTCAATCTAGCAAACCAGGCGACGAAGGGTTTGTTTGGAAATTCACTCTGGAGTGCCAGAGTGCACTCTGGGCGTTCGTAAATTCAGAGCGTTGTCAGATTGTCCGTACGTAAATTCTGAGCGTTTCACTCTCGGCACGTTCACACTGGACGCTTTGGCCAAGGATTAGGGTTGAACAAAAACATTCTGGCCTCACAACAGCAGTCAAGCACTCAAGCTAATGGGCTAAAGTTGGCTAGCTTGCTAGCTATTTCCAGACACGAATGAGAGAACACCTCACTCTGACCATTTTACTCGCCCTAGCAGAGCTGGTTAGGTTGTTTTCATGTTATCTAGAGTAGTGATGCACCAATACAACATTTTTGGCCAACACCGATATCCGCTATTTACTATGCCGAAAAAAAACCGATAACGATATAACATTTTTTGTGGCCTTTTAGTACAGTTAAATAGTTAACACACACACCTGGACACAGCGGTGTAAGGCACTGCATCTCAGTACTAGAGGGAGGGTTCTCGTCTTTTTCTGTGGCTAAAAGAACTAGGCTCTTAATTTAACAAATGTATTCATATTTACAGATGGCATGCAAGTTTGTTATTAAGGCACATGAAAGTTCACTTGTTCCAGGTGGCATTTCTGACCAAAAATGCATTTTGATATAAAGAAAACATGGTTACGTTCAAATGCCTGTCCTGTGAAGTTGTGATGTACAACATACAGCAAGTTTCCTGAAATGAGTCACATTTTATCACTCACCGAACTTACAAATCCAAACATTACTTACTGAACTTCTCAGTCACTCCCCTATGTGCCTGCCCTATAGCGCTCATAGTAATTATTTTCACTCAGGTGTTCTAAGGATTAGTCTATCTGCTTTTGGCACGTCTACACCATCCACCCAGTTCTCAATGGGTTTGTTTGAGCATGAAGGCTAATGTTAGCACTCATACTGTGAAAGATGGGGAGCGGAGAGGGGTTCGAGGGCTACGCTTGAAAGCAGTGTAAATTATTGATAAGTGACAAAGGATTAGGCCCCAAGGTGGTGCAGAGTCGACTGTGCCGGGGTCAAACCGTGCTAACTGTTGTTCATTGAGACACTTGTTTGACAGATGCTAGATGTATTCAATACTATGGGGGGAATCAGACGGCCCCCTTTCAATCCGCCCACCTTGCCCTCCCACATGCCTCCATGGATGTGTTTACACACGCACATACATACACACACACACACACACACACACACACACACACACACACACACACACACACACACACACACACACACAAACTGGAGAAGCCTGCTGCAACAGGGTTGCAGGGCATTGATTTAATTCAACCCAGTGTTTTACCGTGATGCCACTTGACTCCTCCTGTAGCTATAAGTCCCTCACCGTGATGCCACTTGACTCCTCCTGTAGCTATAAGTCCCTCACCGTGATGCCACTTGACTCCTCCTGTAGCTATAAGTCCCTCACCGTGATGCCACTTGACTCCTCCTGTAGCTATAAGTCCCTCACCGTGATGCCACTTGACTCCTCCTGTAGCTATAAGTCCCTCACCGTGATGCCACTTGACTCCTCCTGTAGCTATAAGTCCCTCACCGTGATGCCACTTGACTCCTCCTGTAGCTATAAGTCCCTCACCGTGATGCCACTTGACTCCTCCTGTAGCTATAAGTCCCTCACCGTGATGCCACTTGACTCCTCCTGTAGCTATAAGTCCCTCACCGTGATGCCACTTGACTCCTCCTGTAGCTATAAGTCCCTCACCGTGATGCCACTTGACTCCTCCTGTAGCTATAAGTCCCTCACCGTGATGCCACTTGACTCCTCCTGTAGCTATAAGTCCCTCACCGTGATGCCACTTGACTCCTCCTGTAGCTATAAGTCCCTCACCGTGATGCCACTTGACTCCTCCTGTAGCTATAAGTCCCTCACCGTGATGCCACTTGACTCCTCCTGTAGCTATAAGTCCCTCACCGTGATGCCACTTGACTCCTCCTGTAGCTATAAGTCCCTCACCGTGATGCCACTTGACTCCTCCTGTAGCTATAAGTCCCTCACCGTGATGCCACTTGACTCCTCCTGTAGCTATAAGTCCCTCACCGTGATGCCACTTGACTCCTCCTGTAGCTATAAGTCCCTCACCGTGATGCCACTTGACTCCTCCTGTAGCTATAAGTCCCTCACCGTGATGCCACTTGACTCCTCCTGTAGCTATAAGTCCCTCACCGTGATGCCACTTGACTCCTCCTGTAGCTATAAGTCCCTCACCGTGATGCCACTTGACTCCTCCTGTAGCTATAAGTCCCTCACCGTGATGCCACTTGACTCCTCCTGTAGCTATAAGTCCCTCACCGTGATGCCACTTGACTCCTCCTGTAGCTATAAGTCCCTCACCGTGATGCCACTTGACTCCTCCTGTAGCTATAAGTCCCTCACCGTGATGCCACTTGACTCCTCCTGTAGCTATAAGTCCCTCACCGTGATGCCACTTGACTCCTCCTGTAGCTATAAGTCCCTCACCGTGATGCCACTTGACTCCTCCTGTAGCTATAAGTCCCTCACCGTGATGCCACTTGACTCCTCCTGTAGCTATAAGTCCCTCACCGTGATGCCACTTGACTCCTCCTGTAGCTATAAGTCCCTCACCGTGATGCCACTTGACTCCTCCTGTAGCTATAAGTCCCTCACCGTGATGCCACTTGACTCCTCCTGTAGCTATAAGTCCCTCACCGTGATGCCACTTGACTCCTCCTGTAGCTATAAGTCCCTCACCGTGATGCCACTTGACTCCTCCTGTAGCTATAAGTCCCTCACCGTGATGCCACTTGACTCCTCCTGTAGCTATAAGTCCCTCACCGTGATGCCACTTGACTCCTCCTGTAGCTATAAGTCCATCATCATGATGCCACGAAGTAACCAAAATAAAACATTGATCTTAGTATTTACTTTTGTTCCTTTATCTGTAGCTTAGTATCATTTCCATTGTATATACCAGTGCTCCATATTTTTGATAGCCACAAGGACAGTATATTTTCATGTATGTTTTAACCAGTTCATTTATGGAATAGTAAGGGTATGATTTACTATTCATATTTTGTGAATAGATCGTATTTGGCCGGGGTCCAGTTGAGGCTTTGGCGATTTTAGTTTCATTGGTATTCTCCCATCATCATTTTACTATTCTTGGTGTCTCTGTCTTGTTCTGTCTAGTTATCCATCGCTCTCTCTCTCTCTATTAAATTTCAATTCATATCTCTCTCTCTCTATCTCTTGCTTTCTCTGGCTTGTCATGACCGTCCTGTGAGGATCCAGATCAGCTTTGCAATAAATAACTTCAACCCAGACCCCTCTCACCTGCAGAGGGAGGAGGAGGGAACTAGTGGGGGTTAACATCTCACACCCTTTTCTAAATCAAGGAGAGAAGATTCAGGTTTCCCTCTCCAAATTCACTAGTTGAATGTGCCTTTGTTTCACAGACTTTTCCCGACAAAACTCTAACACGTTCTAAAGCAAATACTGGAAAAATATTTCTAACATAGAACGTGGGGAATGGTCAGAGGCGATCTAAAGAACACTAATGTCATATTTGATTTTTATTTGTGATGTCGTCATTTTTTATAAAGGAATACCTGTAACTTGGAAAGTAAACCCACTATATGTGTGATTTTAGGAGCCGTAAGAGAATAGTTTTACATAACTTTGTACAAGTGTGTCAGAGAGCGTGTTAGCCTGATGGAACCGCCCCTCTCGACCAACCTGCATAAAATGATGGGTTAAGAATTAACATATCAGACCAGAGAGTCACTTTTAAAGTGTCTTGAACTCTGAATCTCAACACAAGGTGGAGGGGATAAAGTCACCTCACGGACAATCACTGGTACAGCTCATTAGCCTTCCTAAGTAAAGTATTTAGAAAAGTGAATTTTAAGGGGGTCCATTCTACTACTCTGTTCAAACCATCGTATTCCGCTACTCTCATCACTCCACTGGGAACCATCAACACGGCTAGCCAGCCGATCTTCCAAGAAGCATCTTCCAGAGCAAATGGAAGGAGAGTAAACTTGTAGTTCTGTTTAGGACTACACGACAAGTCACCGGATACCGGACGACTGCAGAGGAGAACAAAAGAAAAAACCCTTTTGGACAATCAGAGCCTTACAAGTGTGCCGTGAAAGGTGGCCCGGTTCAGAGATACACGGTGAACCAAGGCATTTCACGTAAATACATTCAGGATTTCTTTCTCCAAGCGGCGGCAGTTCGTGTGCGACGTATAAGTAAGAGTAGTTTCTAAATGTACCAACGTTAAGTTTCTCTATCCCTCCCTCTCTCTCTCTCTCTCTCTCTCTCTCTCTCTCTCTCTCTCTCTCTCTCTCTCTCAATGTCTTATGTAACACACATCCATATTGTTGTCAGTCCGCTAGGGACCTGTTTTTATTGTATTAAGTGTGTATGTTTATCCTGTGTTACCATTTAGTTAGCTAGTAAATAAATAATTAAACCAATTTGTGTGGTACTGAATCATAAGTAAGGCTGAGGTTTTTGCAGATGTAATGAGGTTACGACTGTTCAGAATGATGATACGATGTTATGATTAATAAGTTGACTGTTTATGTATGTAAGAGGTAAAGACCTTTAGAGTTTAATTTGGGAGATGGTAACTCTTTAACCTCTCTGGGATTAGTGGGATGCCAGTGTCCCACCTCGACAACAGCCAATGAAATTGCAGGGCGCCAAATTCAAACAACAGAAATCTCATAATTACAATTCCTCAAACATACTAGTATTATACACCATTTTAAAGATAAACTTCTTGTTAATCCAACCACAGTGTCCGATTTCAAAAAGGCTTTATGGCGAAAGCACACCATGCAATTATGTTAGGACAGCGCCTAGCCACAAAAAACCATAGACATTTTCCAGCCAAGGAGAGGACTCACAAAAGTCAGAAATAGCGATTAAATGAATCACTTACCTTTGATGATCTTCATCTGGTGGCACTCCCAGGACTCCATGTTACACAATAAATGTTTGTTTTGTTCAATAAAGCCCCTCTTTATGTCCAAATACCTCCGTTTTGTTCACGCGTTTAGTTCAGTAATCCAAAGGCACAAAGCGTGCTCACAACATCCAGATGAAAAGTAAAAAAAGTTCCATTAAAGTTCGTAGAAACATGTCAAAAGATGTTTTGTAATCAATCCTTAGGATATTTTTATCATAAATATTCAATAATATTTCAACCGGACAATACCGTTTTCAGTAAAAAGGAAAGAGAACGAACGGCATGCTCATGCGCGATAAGCAACTCATGGCTTTCAGCTGAGCCACTTGCTCTAAGTGGTCTTATTCTCTCCCCTTTCACAATAGAAGCCTGAAACAACTTCTAAAGACTGTTGACATCTACTGGACGCCTTAGGAAGTATAATCTGGCCCAACAGACACTGGATACTGAATAGGCATTCACTTAAAAAACTACAAACTTTAGAATTCCCACTTCCTGGTTGGATTCTTCTCAGGTTTTCGCCTGCCATATGAGTTCTGTTATACTCACAGACATTAGTGTAACAGTTTTGGAAACTTTAGAGTGTTTTCTATCCAAATCTACCAATTATATGCATATCCTAGCTTCTGGGCCTGAGTAACAGGCAGTTTACTCTAGGCAAGCTTTTCATCCAAACTTCCCAATGCTGCCCCCTATCCCAATGAAGTTAAAGAACTGCTCTCATGGTGCCCCAGATCCTAATGAGTTAATTGTTACATGATTAATTTAATCGGGTAACAATTAAACATATTTAGGTTGATTAGATAAATAAGTCTTCAGATTAATGTTAAAAGTCAAGTCACGACACGTCTCTCACTGTCTCGCTCTCGCTGTCTCTCTCTCGCTTTCTCTCGCTTTGTCTCTCTCTCTCTGTCTCTCTCTGTATGTGTGGTGTGTGTATGCGCTTATGTGTTTTTTTGCAGAGAGGAATGGAGGTCTGGTTCACTACTGTCTCTGTTGGCCGAGGTGAGTTGCCCGTCAGCTATAATGAGTAATCACGGACACAGAGACGTGCATAGAGCTGTGGGGACCCCCTCCTGTTTTTGTGCAGGGAATTTATTAGTCTAAAACAGAGACACACTGTCAGCTGACTACTCACTTCCTCCCTGTGTTATAGTCTGACCGCTTCAGAGGAACAGGGCATGTACTCTGTGTTATAGTCTGACCGCTTCAGAGGAACAGGGCATGTACTCTGTGTTATAGTCTGACCGCTTCAGAGGGACAGGGCATGTACTCTGTGTTATAGTCTGACCGCTTCAGAGGGACAGGACATGTACCCTTTGTTATAGTCTGACCGCTTCAGAGGGACAGGGCATGTACTCTGTGTTATAGTCTTACCGCTTCAGAGGGACAGGACATGTTCCCTTTGTTATAGTCTGACCGCTTCAGAGGGACAGGACATGTACCCTTTGTTATTGCCTGACCGCTTCAGAGGGACAGGACATGTACCCTTTGTTATAGTCTGACCGCTTCAGAGGGACAGGACATGTACCCTTTATAGTCTGACCGCTTCAGAGGGACAGGGCATGTACTCTGTGTAATAGTCTGACCGCTTCAGAGGGACAGGACATGCACTCGTTATGTGTCATATGGTTTGTGTTAGTTACAGTAGTGTGTTTGTGCGTGCGTGCGTTTGCAGTTCTTCCAGACATACACTACCGTTCAAAAGTTTGGGGTCACTTAGAAATGTCCTTGTTTTTGAAAGAAAACCACATTTTCTGTCCATTAAAATAACATCAAATTGATCAGAAATCCAGTGTTGTGTCTTTGGCATCATTAAAACTGAAGACCTATTTATCAAATAACTCTCTAATTATTATTACGCGATTAACCTGATTAATCATGTAACTGTAATCAACTAGGAAGTCGGGGCACCAAGGAAAATATTCAGATTACAAAGTTATAATTTTCCTAATATAACTTTCAGATATTTTACTTTCAGATATTTTAATATCTGATCAATTAGAGCAATTAGAATTATTGATCAATTAGAATTATTATTTACCTCACATTAGTCTCATTCCAAACGGCGTAAATTGTTGGTTATCTGCATGAACCCAGTCTTCACTATGAGTCATCCATACATCAATTGTCTTAAAATCATGTATTTACTTACTAAGTAATTCACAGAAATGCATAACAAACAGTCGATATGTTTACAAGGAAATTATAGGAGAATGTGCCCTAGTGGGCTAAACCGGCATGGCGGCTTGTTAGACAAAAGGGGAGTGGGGGTCAGCTGAGAAGACACCACAGAGTTGAATATTATAACAATAGAAATGCTAATCCTTTGCACATGAGCGCTCACTCATTCGGGAACAATTGCAATCATTATATATATTTACGCTCAGTGTGTCGTCGGGATCTCTGTTGAAAAGTTTGTTTCTGTTGGAGAGTCTGTCTGCCCTCTCTCTCTCTCTCTCTCTCTCTCTGTCGTGGTTAGAATGGATAGTTCAGAGTAACATTCATTCATGTCGTTATAGAATAGCTGTTTCGGCGGTTGTCGGTCTTCGCGTTCAATGATACCGAATTCCTAGCTGCAGACTAGTAATTAATATCAAAGACTTGTTCTTATTCTGTCGGTATTGATTGTCTAAGAGTTTAACCACATGGTATGGTTAAAAGTTCAGCCAGAGAAATGCATGGTCTGCAAACCTTGGCCCTCTCGTTATCAAGGTAAGCTGGTCTGAAGTGGGAAAACCCAGTTGGGGGTTTTATTCGGAAGAGCAGAAAAGGGCCTGTCCCATGACGCCAGACCATAACTGTGCTCATGGGCAGTCCTCTGATTTAGTTAAACTCCAAAGATAATTGTAATTTCCTTCATTAACCTCTCTGGGCTAGGTGGGACCTACTCAACAGCCAGTTCAATCCTGTTGCGTGTTATTCAAATACCTTAGAAATGCTATTACTTCAATTTCTCAAACATATGACTTTTTTACACCATTTTAAAGACAAGACTCTCGTTAATCTAACCACACTGTCCGATTTCAAAAAGGCTTTACAACGAAAGCAAAACATTAGATTATGTCAGCAGAGTACCCAGACAGAAATAATCAGACACCCATTTTTCAAGCTAGCATATAATGTCACATAAACCCAAACCACAGCTAAATGCAGCACTAACCTTTGATGATCTTCATCAGATGACAATCTTAGGACATTGTTATACAATACATGCATGTCTGTTCAATCAAGTTCATATATCAAAAACCAGCTTTTTACATTAGCAGGTGACTAGCATGTGACTAGCATTCCCACCGAACACATTCCCACTTTAAGAATTATAGATACAGAACTCCTCTATGCACTCGATATGTCCGATTTTAAAATAGCTTTTCGGTGAAAGCACATTTTGCAATATTCTAAGTAGATAGCCCGGCATCACAGGGCTGGCTATTTAGACACCCAGCAAGTTTAGCACTCACCAAAGTCAGATTTACTATAAGAAAAATGTTATTACCTTTGCTGTTCTTCGTCAGAATGCACTCCCAGGACTTCTACTTCAATAACAAATGTTGGTTTGGTCCCAAATAATCCATTGTTATATCCAAATAGCGACGTTTTGTTCGTGCGTTCAAGACACTATCCGAAAGGGTAAATAAGGGTGACGAGCACGACGCATTTCTTGACAAAAAAATTCTAAATATTCCATTACCGTACTTCGAAGCATGTCAACCGCTGTTTAAAATCAATTTTTATGCCATTTTTCTCGTAAAAAAGCGATAATATTCCGACCGGGAAATCGTTTTTTAGTACAAAGAGAGTGAAAGTAAAAGCATGGGATCCCCTCATGCACGAGCTTCAGTCTGATGGCCCTCTGATCGACCACCATCCAAACGCGCTAAAGTTTTTCAGCCAGCGGCTGGAATTACATCATTCAGCTTTTTCCCGGGTTCTGAGAGCCTATGGGAGCCGTAGGAAGTGTCACGTTACAGCAAAGATCCTAAATGTTCAATAAACAGAGCCAAGAAGCCCAAGGAATGGTCAGAGAGGGTACTTCCTGTTTGGAATCTTCTCAGGTTTTTGCCTGCCATATGAGTTCTGTTATACTCAAAGACACCATTCAAACAGTTTTAGAAACTTTAGGGTGTTTTCTATCCAAAGCTAATAATTATATGCATATTCTAGTTTCTGGGCAGGAGTAGTAACCAGATTAAATCGGGTACGTTTTTTATCCAGCCGTGCAAATACTGCCCCCTATCCCCAACAGGTTAAACAGTCCAAAATCACATTACACAATTTCACAAACAGTTTCATCCTTATTCATTCATTTTATACAACCATTAGATGTAAGTCTCATACCTGAGACTCTTCTATAAACATGGTTATGGTAATGTAGTGGTATTGTCTCTCATGAGTTTCACAAAATTGTACCAAACGGACCAGTTCGTAGCTGGATTCTTCACCGATCTGTTATACCTTCTCCAGAACATAAATGTCCTTCGGTTCGCCAGTTCTGTGAGGTGGGAGAAATTCCTTTGTCTTCTCTATGAAAACTCACTCCCTCTCTATACTGTGGCCATGAGGAGAGGGTCTCCTCATAGGAAATTACGACCTCTCTTACAGAGCCTGGTGAAGGGGGTATAGAGAGGGAGAGGGGGATGGTGCTCGCTGTACCCAAAGAAGGCAACGTCATGACAGTGTAGACATTGTTAATGTTGTAAATGACTATTGTAGCTGGAAACGTCTGATTCTTGATTCAATATCTGCATAGGCGTACAGAGGCCCATTATCAGCAACCATCACTCCTGTGTTCCAATGGCACGTTGTTAGCTAATCCAAGTTTATCATTTTATAAGGCTAATTGATCATTAGAAAACCCTTTTGTAATTATGTTAGCACAGCTGAAAATTGTTTTTCTGATTAAATTAGCAATACAACTGTCCTTCTTTAGACTAGTTGAGTATCTGGAGCATCAGCATTTGTGGGTTTGATTACAGGCTCAAAATGTCCAGAAACAAAGACCTTTCTTCTGAAACTCGTCTATCTATTCCTGTTCTGAGAAATGAATTGCCAAGAAACTGAAGATTTCGTACAACGCTGTGTACTACTCCCTTCACAGAACATCACAAACTGGCTCTAACCAGAATAGAAAGAGGAGTGGGAGGCCCCGGTGCTCAACTGAGCAAGAGGACAGGTACATTAGAGTGTATTGTTTGAGAAACAGACGCCTCACAAGTCCTCAACTGGCAGCTTCATTAAATAGTACCCGCAAAACTCCAGTCTCAACGTCAACAGTGCAGAGGCGACTCCGGGATGCTGGCCTTCTAGGCAGAGTTGCAAAGAAAAAGCCATATCTCAGACTGGCCAATAAAATATTAAGATGGGATAAAGAACACAGACACTGGACCTCTGCCTAGAAGGCCAGCATCCCCGAGTTGCCTCTTCACTGTTGATGTTGAGATGCTAATCAAAGGAGCGCTGGTACCAAGACAACGTGAATAAATTGGCCGCAAATCTCTTGCTAAAAGAAGCCATTAAGGCAGGCACATTGCTTTAAGTTTGTATTATATACTGAGTGTACGAACATTAGAGGGGTAGTAGGGTAGTAGTTTGAACGTGGTAGTAGGTGCCAGGTGCACGGGTTTGAATGTGTCAAGAACTGCAACACTGCTGGGTTTTTCACATTCATCAGTTTCCTGTGTGTGTCAAGAATGGTCCACCACCTAAAGGACATCCAGCCAATTTGACAACTGTGGGAAGCATTGGAGACAACATGGGCTAGCATCCCTGTGGAAAGCTTTCAACAGTTGTCTAGTCCATGCCCTGATGAATTGAGGCTTTTCTGAGGTTAAAAGGGGGTGCAGCTAAATATTAGGAAGGTGTTCCTAATGTTTTGCAAATCAGTGTATAATTAATAACGTGTGTGTGATGAAATGGAGACGTATCAAACAAGCCCTTGCTCCCATTAAGCCAGAAACACTCACAAGGCAACATCGCTTATTAAATTTGGTCCTGAAACACTGTTTATGGCCCCGCAGAAAGGGAAAGAAAACACTGAGAAATGCAGAGGCATCGAGAAAAAAGCAGTGTTTGTATAATTAAGAACAATTAAGAACTTTTAATCCAGCGGAGAGAGAGAGTGTTTGGTGGGAGCAAACTACTTTCAGTGTTTTATTTGGCTCCTGAAGGAGAGAGGGAGGAAGGCCCCAAAGCACACATCTAATAAAGATGCTCTCGTAAAGAAAACAACAGTAGTGTCTGTGTAGCGGGCTCGAAGACCATGTTTCATTGTGGGTCTTGAGAATGCTTTTGTTGGACATGGGAGTCGTGTATGTTGACTGTGTTGTGTTGTGTTTTGTTGAGAGTTGTGGGTACCCTTTCATTGTTTTGTCTGTGTAGTGTTTTTTTGTCTCTAAGACTTTATGCGAAGGGGCATAGGCTACATAGGCATTCATAACACTTTTATGAAACCATCATAACACCTTTTTGAATCCATCACAACACCTTTATAAAACCATCATAACACCTTTGTGAAACCATCATAACACCTTTATGAAGCCATCATACCACCTTTATGAAGCCATCATACCACCTTTATGAAGCCATCATACCACCTTTATGAAGCCATCGTACCACCGTTGTGAAGCCATCATAACACCTTTGTGAAACCAGCATAACACCTTTATGAAGCCATCATACCACCTTTATCAAGCCATCATAACACATTCATGGGTGTTGCCGTTTCATCCCTCACATCATAACAATGGAAGACCCTGAAAACAACACTGAAACTGATGTTTGAGTCATCAAACCACTGTGGTGCAGCCTCATGGCCCTCTCACTGTTTTTCATTTAAGGTTGAGAGTTGGCATCTGCTCTGGTCTTATTACTGGCAGGGCTGACCTCTGTCAGAGACATGAGACACCACTCGGCGAACCTGCACAAATCATACTCCGAGAGCTGCTACGACTGCCCACATCAATGTGTCAATGACTGAAACGTGTGTGTGGGCGTGTGGTGTGTGCGTGCATGCATGCGTGCGGTGCGTGTGTAAATGTACAGTGCATTCGGAAAGTTTTCAGACCCTTTGACTTTTTCCCAAATCTCTTTTTTTTCATTTCAGCCTTGATCTAAAATTGATTAAATCGTTTTTTCCCCTCATCAATCTGCGCACAATGCCCCATAATGACAAAGCAAATTCATAAAAAAACAAAACGGAAATTGTACATTTACATAGGTATTCAGACACTTTACTCAGTACTTTGTTGAAGCACCTTTTGCAACGATTAAAGCATCGACTCTTACATTACATTTACATTTACGTCATTTAGCAGACGCTCTTATGCAGAGCGACTTACAACTCTTCTTGGGTTTGACGCTCAATCCTGCATTTGGGGAGATTGTCTCCCATTCTTCTCTGCAGATCCTCTCAAGCTTTGTCAAGTTGATTGGGAGCATTGCTTCACATCTATTTTCAGGTCTCTCCAGAGATGATCGATGGGTTCAAGTCCAGACTTTGGCTGGGCCACTCAATGACTTTCGGAGACTTGTCCCGAAGCCACTCCTGTGTTGTCTTGGCTGTGTGCTTAGGGTTGTTGTCCTGTTGGAATGTGAAACGTCACCCCAGTCTGAGGTCCTGAGCGCTCTGGAGCAGGTTTTCATCAAGGATCTCTCTCTACTTTGCTTAGTTCATATGACCCTCAGTCCTGACGAGTCTCCCAGTCCCTGCCACTGAAAAACATCCCCACAGCATGATGCTGCCACCATCATACTTCACTGTTGGCACTGCAAATAGTCTGTGTAGCCATTTGACTAGATGTTCAGGAGTCTTATGGCTTGAGGGTAGAAGCTGTTCAGAAGCTTCTTGGACCTAGAATTGATGCTCCGGTACTGCTTGCCGTGCGGTAGCAGAGAGAACAGTCTATGACTAGGGTGGCTGGAGTCTTTGACAATTTTTAGGGCCTTCCTCTGACACAGCCTGGTATAGAGGTCCTGGATGGCAGAAAGCTTGGCCCCAGTGATGTACTGGGTTGTTTGCACTACCCTCTGTAGTGCCTTGCGGTCGGAGGCTGAGCAGTTGCCATACTAGGCAACCCGTCAGGATGCTCTCAATGGTGCAGCTGTATAACCTTTTGAGGATCTGAGGACCCATGCCAAATCTTTTCAGTTTTCTTTGGGGGAATAGGTTTTGTCGTGCCCTCTTCACGATTGTCTTGGTGTGCATGGACCATGTCAGTTTGTTGGTAATGTGGACACCAAGGATCTTCGATGCTTTCCACCTGCTCCACTGCAGCCCCGTCGATGAGATTGGGGGCGTGCTCAGTCCTCTTTTTCCTGTAGTCCCCAATCATCTCCTTTGTCTTGATCACGTTGAGAGAGAGGTTGTTGTCCTGGCACCACACGGCCAGGTCTCTGACCTCCTCCCTTTAGTCTGTCTCGTTGTTGTCGGTGATCGGGCCTACCACTGTTGTGTCATCGGCAAATTTAATGATGGTGTTGGAGTCGTGCCTGGCCATGCAGTCATGAGTGCTCTGCGTTCAACACCATAGTGCCCTCAAAGCTCATCACTAAGCTTAGGACCCTGGGACTAAACACCTCTCTCTGCAACTGGATCCTGAACATTCTGACGGGCCGCCCCCAGGTGGTAAGGGTAGGTAACAACACATATGCCATGCTGATCCTCAACACAGGGACCCCTCAGGGGTGCGTGCTCAGTCCCCTCCTGTACTCCCTGTTCACTCATGACTGCATCGCCAGGCATGACTCCAACACCATCATTAAGTTTGCCGATGACACGACAGTGGTAGGCCTGATCACCGACAACTATGAAACAGGTTGAGAGCTTCAAGTTCCTTGGTGTCCATATCACCAACGAACTATCATGGTCCAAACACACCAAGACAGTCGTGAAGAGGATCCAACAATGCCTATTCCCCCTCAGGAGACTGAAAAGATTTGACATGGGTCCTCAGATCCTCAAAAAGTTATACTGCTGCCCCATTGACTCTGTACCGGCACCCCCTGTAAATAGCCTCAATACTGTTATTTTACTGCTGCTCTTTAATTTTTTGTTATTTGCATTTTTCTCAAAACTGCATTGTTGGTTAGAGGCTTGTAAGTAAGCATTTCACTGTAAGGTTGTTGTATTCTGCGCATGTGACAAATAACATTTGATATTATTTGAATGATGGGAGGCCACTGTGTTCTTGGGGACCTTCAATGCTGCAGACATTTTTTGGTACCCTTCCGCAGGTCTGTGCCTTGACACAATCCTGTCTCGGAGCTCTACGGACAATTCCTTCAACCTCATGGCTTGGTTTTTGCTCTGACACGCACTGTCAACTGTGGGACCTTATATAGATAGGTGTGTGCCTTTCCAAATCATGTCCAATCAATTGAATTTACCACAGGTGGACTCCAATAAAGTTGTAGAAACATCTCAAGGATGATCAATGGTAACAGGATGCACCTGAGCTCAATTTTTTGTCTCCTTGCAAAGGGTCTGAATAGTAATGTAAATATGGTACTTCAGTTTTTTATTTTTAATACGTTTTCAAAAATGTATAAAAACCTGTTTCCGCTTTGTCATTATGGGGTATTGTGGGTGGATTGATCAGGAAAATGTTTATTTTAATCACATTTAGAATAAGGCTGTAATGTAAGAAAATGTGGAAAGAGTCGAGGGGTCTGAATACTTTCCGAAGGTACTGTGTGTAAATGTGTGCCAGCACTGCCGATTGTCTGTCTGATTACATATCGAAATGAAAGGGTACAACTCCACTAGGATCCTCTCACGGTTCAATAACCTTAGGGGACGATAGATAGCTATGTCTCTCCACACCACACAGAATGAGAGACACACATTAGTTAGTCCCCCCCAACACTGGATTTCAAGGAGAACATGTATAATGGAGCTCATGCATACTGCTAACAGCTTATTATCTTGCATTGCTAATCTGGGCATTTTGATGCTGCAGGCAGATGCCTTGCTGTGATGGAGAGTAGATTAAGTTCGGTGTCTAATAGCAAAGTCTTGCATCATATCTTCCACAGGCGGACAACTTTTCCCTTTTTTCTCCCCCCTGCCAAATCTTATGCCTTCCATATTTTAAGCTTTAAAGTGGGATTTTTTTGCTTTCACAAATAGTTCCGTAGCCGTTTAGAGCTTTATCAGCTGAGTAATCAGAATTAGAAATAAGAATTGTAGGAAAGGGGCAGTATTGGGAGGGTACATCGGGGTAGCTGGAGTTCAGGTTTCACCAGAAGCCATTTTGTGTTGTTGTTGTACAGGACGTTCTGTTGCTTTTCAATGCCACGGAATCCAGGAAGGCTATTTCTGTGTGAGACAATATTTCATTGTTGTGAAAGAGAGTACTGTATTTTCCGGTAGAGAAGACTTCTCTCTTTCTCTTGTATTTCTCTCCCTTGAGTGATTCTGTCAGTGAGGAAGAGATGTGTCCTTGCAGCAGGTCAAAGAAGGAGTACCTAGAGAGAGTAAAACAATCAAACCGACTCAATTCAAAGTTAAGAAGTAAATGGCCCTTATTCTTAATTCTAACTGTATCTCCATTATTTCAAGATGATTAAATCCTGATATGCAGAAAATGAAACTTGATTCTATCACTGTAGAACAGCCCTTACGCATATACAGTGGGGAGAACAAGTATTTGATACACTGCCGATTTTGCAGGTTTTCCAACTTACAAAGCATGTAGAGGTCTGTAATTTTTATCATAGGTACACTTCAACTGTGAGAGACGGAATCTAAAACAAAAATCCAGAAAATCACATTGTATGATTTTTAAGTAATTAATTTGCATTTTATTGCATGACATAAGTATTTAATACATCAGAAAAGCATAACTTAATATTTGGTACAGAAACCTTTGTTTGCAATTACAGAGATCATATGTTTCCTGTAGTTCTTGACCAGGTTTGCACACACTGCAGCAGGGATTTTGGCCCACTCCTCCATACAGACCTTCTCCAGATCCTTCAGGTTTCGGGGCTGTCGCTGGACAATACGGACTTTCAGCTCCCTCCAAAGATTTTCTATTGGGTTCAGGTCTGGAGACTGGCTAGGCCACTCCAGGACCTTGAGATGCTTCTTACGGAGCCACTCCTTAGTTGCCCTGGCTGTGTGTTTCGGGTCGTTGTCATGCTGGAAGACCCAGCCACGACCCATCTTCAATGCTCTTACTGAAGGAAGGAGGTTGTTGGCCAAGATCTCGCGATACATGGCCCCATCCATCCTCCCCTCAATACGGTGCAGTCGTCCTGTCCCCTTTGCAGAAAAGCATCCCCAAAGAATGATGTTTCCACCTCCATGCTTCATGGTTGGGTTGGTGGTTTGGGGTTGTACTCATCCTTCTTCTTCCTCCAAACACGGCGAGTGGAGTTTAGACTAAAAAGCTCTATTTTTGTCTCATCAGACCACATGACCTTCTCCCATTCCTCCTCTGGGTCATCCAGATGGTCATTGGCAAACTTCAGACGGGCCTGGACATGCGCTTGCTTGCGTGCGCTGCAGGATTTTAATCCATGACGGCGTAGTGTGTTACTAATGGTTTTCTTTGAGACTGTGGTCCCAGCTCTCTTCAGGTCATTGACCAGGTCATGCCATGTAGTTCTGGGCTGATCCCTCACCTTCCTCATGATCATTGATGCCCCACGAGGTGAGATCTTGCATGGAGCCCCAGACCGAGGGTGATTGACCGTCATCTTGAACTTCTTCCATTTTCTAATAATTGTGCCAACAGTTGTTGCCTTCTCACCAAGCTGCTTGCCTATTGTCCTGTAGCCCATCCCAGCCTTGTGCAGGTCTACAATTTTATCCCTGATGTCCTTACACAGCTCTCTGGTCTTGGCCATTGTGGAGAGGTTGGAGTCTGTTTGATTGAGTGTGTGGACAGGTGTCTTTTATACAGGTAACGTGTTCAAACAGGTGCAGTTAATACAGGTAATGAGTGGAGAACAGGAGGGCTTCTTAAAGAAAAACTAACAGGTCTATGAGAGCTGAATTCTTACTGGTTGGTAGGTGATCAAATACTTATGTCATGCAATAAAATGCAAATTAATTACTTAAAAATTATACAATATGATTTTCTGGATTTTTGTTTTAGATTCCGTCTCTCACAGTTGAAGTGTACCTATGATAAAAATTACAGACCTCTACATGCTTTGTAAGTAGGAAAACCTGCAAAATTGGCAGTGTATCAAATACTTGTTCTCCCCACTGTATATTGCTGGAAGGAGTGTTCAGCTTTAAGTGGATACCATATGGCTTATGGCAACCTCTCTGTCATCCCCAGCCAATAGCCTTCATGCCTCCATAGCACTCATGCCTCTCACAATGTATGGACTATCGTGTAGCCTACTTTGAAAACATGAGACAGTGATGTGATGCTGCCATATAGGATCGTCTAGGAGAACCGATTTACATCCATAACTCTCCGGCTGATAAAAAACTAAAATATGTGTACAGTGCTTCTGACACTCCATAACCATTATCTATTTTCCTCCCCATCAGAAGGTGATATTTTTTACTCCCCATATCCTGAGAGTGCCTCGACTAGCCCGCTGAACCCCACCACAACCACCATCCTCCCTGCCTGACATTCTAAATGGAAAGCAGACATTCTAAGTGATGGGGAGAGGAGGAGAGCTGCCGAGGAGACGAGAGAAAAAAAAAATACATGTACAGCTATCTTCACAGTGGGGATTGGCACTGCTGGAAAGCGGTGATAATGCAGTCTCCCTAGAACATCTTAAACAGGATTGACATCATATAGTATGAGGCCCACCTAAATCGATCCTTTACGTGTATTGCTGCTGCAATCAATATGGCGTCTGCCGGGTAAGGCTCAGCTAGCTTTAAATGGAACAGCTGTTTTTTACTGGCTATTGGAAGGAGGCACTCAGCTGTTTTAGAACACATTGTCTAAGGTAATGCCCCCTGTTGTTCTGGGGAGACACATCAGCCGTGTTAGTATGTTTACCCTAACATGGGGAGGCAAGTGGTCTCATTGGATGATTGTGGCGGGTGATTGCTGTTGCTAGAGGGCCTACTTAACCTAGCTCCCTGTGGCGGTGTGTGCTCTCTGTCTGTGGTGGTGGGGATGTGTATTAACCTTATGGGGCAGATATACACTGAGTATACCAAACGTTAGGAACACCTTCCTAATATTGAGTTGCACCACCCTCCATTTGCCCTCAAAACAGCCTCAATTCATTGGGGCATGGACTCTACAAGGTGTCGAAAGTGTTGCATAGGGATGCTGGGCCGTATTGACTCCAATGCTTCCCACAGTTGTGTAAATTTGGCTGGATGTCCTTTGGGTGGTGGACCATTCTTGATACACACGGGAAACTGTTGAGCGTGAAACCCAGTAGTATTGCAGTTCTTGACACAAACCGTTGCACCTGGCTAGGGCTGTGCGGTGACTGTATTACCACCACATCAGCGGTTATGAGTTATAAAATTCCATGTGACAGTTGAGTCACAGTAATCTCCTCTTATGCACTCTGGACATGTGTTAGTAGTTCCCAACTCACTAATGATCATCAGGTGGATAATGGCCTGGTACTCAGGGCTCTATTGTCCCTCTAACCACTGACATCAAGGCAAATGGAATGGAAAATCACATCAAACACTTATCAAAACATTATCTTGCTTTAAAAACTCACCTCACTTTGATTTCAATTTGAATAAAGAAGGTTGAAACTGAGTGTAAAACATGGTCGTTGTGGATGTTCTTTCAAAGCCTGACACAACGAACTGGACACCCTTTCTAAGGTGATGATTAATTAAAAACACCTATACACATATTTCAGCTTATGCATACACATAGGCCTATATATGAGCCCAAACCTGAAATCAAAAATGGAATTAATCTTTTGATTGTGCCATTATACAACACATAGCCTACTGCATATTGCCCATGGCAGAAAAATATAAAACAAAACTGATTTAAGATGTATTTGATACATAATTGGTCTAGAGACATTATGCCAAAATGTAACATTCTAGTAATCACCATTGAGTGTGGAACATATTAGTATGTGTACTGGATGGATTGGTAACCTTATACTACACTCCAACATGTCTATTCATGAGAACGTATAGCCCTAGGCGATGGTGTTGGTTCGTTGATTGTGTAGGGCGGCTTACAATTATACAGAATTTGATTTTGAATAGCCTAGTAATAGGGAATGTTTTATATTTTCATAATTATTTGGTTGACACGTTATCTTTAGCTACAGAATATCTCACCACCGTAAGTTACTAGCTCCTCTTTCTCCTTTATTCCTTTCTCGTGCGTGCAGACGAGCTGCCAGCAGTTTAGTGAAATATGTTTCGTTGTGATAACATGTTATTATCGATGTTCCGGAACATATTTCAGTTGATTTCCAATATTAAGCACTGGGTAGCTGCAGGAACAAGGTTGGAGAGCCATAGCATACAGCGAGAACATTCTCCTCAAACAGGGGTTGATGCCTGGAGTGAAATAAGTGTTCTTGTATTTATTTCTCAGCTGCTCATATTAAGCACATGTTCTGCTGTAAAACCGAAGTAGACTACAAAATGTGATCATGGGAAAGCTCACGGCCTCGAGTGCATACAGATTACGTCATTTTCACACTGCCCCTGTTCCTGCTCATTTAATAATGGGCCATTCTGAATCAGAACTAATTTTACATATTAGTAAAGACAAGATTAAATTGAAAATAGTCTGATGGTTGAAAATATGATCACTTGATGAGAGAACAGCTGTGCAGCCAGAGGCAAGAAACAGAGCACAAGCTATTTGTGACTTTCTCAAATCATAAATAGCCTATCATGCATCATGCAGCCCATATATGTTTTGATTTCTAAGGCATTCTAAGGTTTGTATCATTCACAACTAAAGTTGCCAAATAACTCTAAATCTAGTTCAATTATATTTGTCTTACTATAAAATCATATAATATAAAATAATGGCACGGGACTTATAAGCATATCTTGTCTGCTAAATGAACAAGCCTACAGCCTATGGCACATAACCAGATAACAAACAGTAGGTCAACTCATATTATGTTCCTCGTAAAAAACAATTCTTCATATCATAATGTTTCTCTAGAACTGCAAAAAATAAATCATGGATTTATTGTGATGTTTATTTGATTGATTTATTATACTTTCTTAAATGTAGGTGTTCCAAAGGCCCGCATCAGCGGGTTGTATGCGGCTTGTGTGCGTGGCCTGGAGATGCTAAACAATGTTAATTAACAGTCAATTACCGTGAGACTGGCAGTGTTTGGCATGACAATAACCAGCTGACAAAATGTCATGACCGCCACAACCCTATACCTGGCACCTACTACTATACCCTGATCAAAGGCACTTCAATCTTTTGTCTTGCCCATTCACCCTCTCAATGGCACACATACACAATCCCATTCTCAATTGTCTCAAGGCTTAAAAATCCCTCTTTAACCTACACTGATCATATCTTTCCCCTGTGATTACCTTTGTATACTCAGTTTAGGTAGACACGTCTCATAGTTGGTTTGATAATTCTGTCATATTGCAAACAACAACATATTGATAAACATCTCATTTGAAAGTGTATGCATTACATGTTCGGCACAATGCTTTTAAATTCTTTCAATACGAAGTAAGGTCTGTGTCTGGTCTCGATGAAAAATAGATAGACAAGCTAACCGATTAAAACATCAGCAATAACTGAAATAAATACAGCCCTTTGTCCAGTGTTATTTTATGCAGTTAACATTTGGCCAATAGAAGAACCTTCGGGGTAGAATTTGTCATTGTTGTAGCTGTTTTTTTATTGTTGGCAGGCTGTTTTTATCTAAAGGGAGTTATGGTGAGCCCCATAGTTGTATGTTTGTACTGCGGAATTGAATTCTGTGAAAATAATCAGTTCCGCCCAAACCATCTGATACATACAGTAACATCAGACTGTATGTGATGATATAGCGCCACAGGTTTATAAGTTTGTGTCAATCTACTCTTTCTGGTATTATAACACCTGTAATAAAATGGAGTTCAGATAATTAGAATGAATGCAAAATGTATATTGATATATACTTATTTGATGCAATTCATGTAAAGTAATAGAACCCAGTAGAACTGCAATAGAAGCAATGCAGCTGGCAACAGCTGATGCCATGTAACCCAGTGTAATGTTTCTCACCGTAATGACTGAGAGCTCCACAAATTGTATTCTACAGCCTTATACTGTGTGCTTCGGTGGAGGTGGTGGGGAGTGATTGTGGGCTTCTTTGCTGCTCCCATATCTCTGGAGTCCCATAAGGCCAGAGCCTTGGGGAATGTTTTTCGTGAGCTACATCTCAGATAAGAGAAACTACATGGGAGGCATAGGCACTAAGCGTGGGAGGGAGGGAGGGGGTGGGGAGGAGAGAGAGACTTCTCCAAAGAAATCAGAAATACAGACATTGTCATCCTTCAAGAAACATGGTATAGAGGAGACTGACCCACTGGTTGCCCTCTGGGTTACAGAGAGCTGGTAGTCCCATCCACCAAACTACCAGGTGTGAAACAGGGAAGGGACTCAGGGGGTATGCTAATTTGGTATAGAGCAGACCTAACTCACTCTATTAAATTAATCAAAACAGGAACATTTTACATTTTGGCTAGAAATTCAAAAGGAAATGATCTCAACAGAGAAAAATGTCCTCCTGGGTGCTATCTATATCCCCCCACCAGAATCCCCATACTTTAATGAAGACAACTTCTCCATCCTGGAGGGGGAAATCAATCATTTCCAGGCCCGGGGAAATGTACTGGTCTGTGGCAACCTAAATGCATGAAGTGGACAAGAACCTGACACCCTCAGCACACAGGGGGACAAACACATACCTGGAGGTAACATTCCCTCCCCCATATGCCCCCCTAGGCACAATTACGACAACATAACCAACAAAACAGGTCACAACTCCTTCAGCTCTGTCGCACGCTGGGTTTGTACATAGTCAATGGTAGACTTCAAGGGGACTTTTACGGAAGGTACACCTGTAGCGCAACTCTTGGCAATAATACTGTAGACTACTTTATCACTGACCTCAACCTAGATAGTGTTCACAGTCAGCCCACTGACACCCTTATCAGATAAGAGAAAATCACAGTTTACTTGAACAGAGCAATTCTCAATCATGAGGCATCAACGCCAAAATAACTGAATAATATTAAGAAATGCCATAGATGGAAGGAAAGTAGTGTGGAAACCTACCAGAAAACAAACAGGCAACAACAAAATCAATCCCTTTTAGACAACTTCCTGGACAAAACGTTTCACTGTAATAGTGAAGGTGTAAATTTGTTAGTAGAAAACCTAAACAGTATATATTTGACCTCTATCAAATCTAAAAATGGTGAACAGAAAACCGAAGACTATCAACAACAATGACAAATGGTTTGATGAAGAATGCAAAAACCTGAGAAAGAACTTGAGAAACCTATCCAACCAAAAACATAGAGACCCAGAAAACCTGAGCCTACGCCTTCACTATGGTGAATCACTAAAACAAAACAGACAAGTTATCTATCCAAAATGGAGATGTATGGGTAAACCACTACTCCTCAATTTTTTGGGGCCCTATAACAAAAGACAAGCAGCAAAAACTTATACAGTACCAGTCAAAAGTTTGGACACACCTACTGATTCCAGTGTTTTTCTTTACTTGTACTATTTTCTACATTGTGGAATAATAACACAGATGAAATCATGTAGTTACCAAAAAAGTGTTAAATAAATCAAAATATATTTTATTCTTGAGATTCTTCAAAGTAGCCACCCTTTGCCTTAATGACAACATTGCACACTCTTGGCATTCTCTCAAGCAGCTTCATGAGGTTGTCACCTGAAATGCATTTCAATTAACAGGTGTGCCTTGTTAAAAGATCATTTGTGGAATTTCTTTCCTTCTTAATGCGTTTGAGACAATCTGCTGTGTTGTGACAAGGTAGGGGTGGTATACGGAAAATAGCCCCATTTGGTAATTGTCCATATTATGTCAAGAACAGCTCAAATAAGCAAAGAGAAAGGATAGTCCATCATTTCCTTAAGACATGAAGGTCAGTCAATCCAGAAAATTTCAAGAACTTTGAAAGTTTCTTCAAGTGCAGTCGCAAAAACTATTAAGCGCTATGATGAAACTGGCACTCATGAGGAACACCACAGGAAAGGAAGACCCAGAGTTACCTCTGCTGCAGAGGATAAGTTCATTAGAGTTACCAGCCACAGAAATTTCAGCCCAAATAAATGTTTCACAGAGTTCAAGTAACAGACACATCTCAACATCATGTTTAGAGGAGACTGCGTGAATCAGGCCATCATGGTCGAATTGTTGCAAAGAAACCACTACTAAAGGATGTCAATAAGAAGAAAAGACTTGCTTGGGCCAAGAAACATGAGCAATGGACATTAGACTGGTGGAAATCTGTCCTTTGGTCTGATGAGTCTAAATTTCAGAGTTTTGGTTCCAACCGCTGTGTCTTTGTGAGACGCAGAGTAGGGAAACAGATGATCTATGCATGTGTGGTTCCCACCATGAAGCATTGAGGAGGAGGTGTGATGGTGGGAGGGGTGCTTTTTGCGTCAAAAAACTTTTGACTCAATTTGGCATGAGGGTCTGCTATACAAATTGATGGAAAGTGATATTGGGGGAAAAACATAGAACATTATAAAATCCTTGTACTCAAAAAACAAGTGTATGCTTAAAATGGACAAAAAACACATTTCTTTCCACAGGGCCGTGGGGTGAGACAGGGATGCAGCTTAAGCCCCACCCTCTTCAACATATATATCAATGATTTGGCGAGGGCACGAGAACAGTCTGCAGCACCCGGCTTAATCCTACTAGAATATGAAGTCAAATGTCTACTGTTTGCTGATGATCTGGTGCTTCTGTCCCCAACCAAGGAGGGCCTACAGCAGCACCTAGATCTTCTGCACAGATTCTGTCCGACCTGGGCCCTGAAAGCAAATCTCAGTAAGACAAAAATAATGGTTTTCCCAAAAAGGTCCAGTTGCCAGGACCACAAATACAAATTCCATCTCGACACCGTTGCCCTAGAGCACACAAACTATACATACCTCGGCCTAAACATCAGCACCAAAGGTAACTTGCACAAAGCTGTGAATGATCTGAGAGACAAGACAAGAACATAACATTTAACATACCAATTAGGATCTGGCTAAAAATACTTGAATCAAATATAGAACCCATTGCTTTTTATGGTTGTGAGGTCTGAGGTCCGCTCACCAACCAAGAATTTACAAAATGTAACAAACATGAAATTGAGACTCTGCATGCAGAATTCTGAAAAAAATATCCTCTGTGTACAACGTAAAACAAAAAAAATGCATGCAGAGCAGAATTAGGCCAGTACCTGCTAATTATCAAAATCCAGAAAAGAGCCATTCAATTCTACAACCACCTAAAAGGAAGCGATTCCCAAACCTTCCATAACAAAGCAGTCACCTACAGAGATGAACCTGAAAAAGAGTCCCATAAGCAAGCTGGTCCTGGGGCTCTGTTCACAAACAGACCCCACAGAGCCCCATGACAGCAACACAATTAGACCCAACCAAATCATGAGAAAACAAAAATATAATTACTTGAGACATTGGAAAGAATTAACAAAACAAACTGAGCAAACTAGAATGCTATTTGGCCCTAAACAGAGAGTACACTGTGGCAGAATACCTGACCACTGTGACTGACCCAAACTTAAGGAAAGCAATGACTATGTACAGACTCAGTGAGCATAGCTTTGCTATTGTGAAAGGCCGCCGAAGGCAGACTTGGCTCTCAAGAGAAGACAGGCTATGTGCACACTGCCCACAAAATGAGGTGGAAACTGAGCTGCACTTCCTAACCTCCTGCCAAATGTATGACCATATTAGAGACACATATTTCCCTCAGATTACACAGACCCACAAATAATTTGTGTGTGTGTTTGGGAATGACTGATATAATACTGTGATGTAGGCTGACCACAGTGAGACAAGACTTAGATGGTGATGATACCATAAACACACACATAAACCATAGTGGGATGTCTTTTTAATACCACTCTCAGAAAGAGAGAGAGAGATGGTTAGAGAGAACAAGCGAGCGATGGAGACCACTCATCTTCGGTTTGATGAAATTGGTAGTCAGGGAAAGTGCTCTGTCCTTCAGTGATGGCCTACTTTCAAAGTGAAATACCAACTATTGGAAAAATAGAATGCCAATACAGTACTTAATATGCGTGCATATCTGGCGAGCGCAAGGCGGTGGGGCCGCACATGAGTGGAATGCGAATTGGATGCCCAGGTGTTCCATTCGCAGAGAGCCTGGGGGGGGGGGGGGGGGGGAGCAAAGAAGTCACCAGGAGAGAGACATGATTGTTGCCTGAATGTCTGAGTTTTAGCCTGTGTGAAATTAGCTTGCCAATATCCTGGACAGAAAGAAGTCTATCTGTCTTGGAAATTTTCTGTCTTCTTTTTTTGTGATGTTTTGATTTCCACTGATGGTGTTTGGCTGTTGGAGAACACTTAAAGAATATGGAGTTCTTAGATTTTGGGAACATTTGTGTAGCGGAATTGACATGTTTTTGCTGATCAGCAATCTTAAAAATCCATGTTCGTCCCTGTTCTTCTTATGTGTTTGATTGAAGTCGTATTCCTTGAAAAAACTGCCAAGCAGTCTGCATGTCGATTATGCTTGGAAACCCTTTGTATCCTGCATAGCTATCTGAGTTCTTGCCAAAATCATCCCCTGTTAGATAACTGTTGATTGAGCAACGCAACAGACAGTTCCAACATATTCCAGCACTTGGAACATACCATTGCTTTTTAATCTCAGCAGTTTAATATATTTTTGTCTTCTAAAGTTTAATATACAATCTGACTTTCCTCTGAAAGATAGCAAATTATATCACCCACAAAAAACACACAAACCCTCAAAAGGATGCCAAGTGTTTTCTGGAGAATAAAAAAAATAAAAATTAAACTGGATTCCATTCCCCATTCTGTTTTAACATAAACTCTCTTTCAAATCCAAATGAAGGGGCTGTGCGAGTCAGTGTAAGGATTAGCCGGGGGGGGGTGAGATTATTGTCTCCTCAGTTTTTGGGGGCAGGAGGTAGGGGGCCTGTTGTTTAATGTTGGACGACTGTCTTTCCCTCTCTCTTTATATCACTATCCCTATTTCTCTGTCTCTATTTTTTCGACAAACATCACAACAGGCTTGCTCCCGCTGTTCCCCGCATGTCTTGCGAGCGACCTCGCCTCAAAAGGCCAACCTGCAGCTGAGGAACAGCCTGAGATACTGTAGAAGTTAATAGGCTGGGTAAGGGGGGGTGAGGCATGGATGGTACTGTCTACTACCCCTACTCAACTCCCAGCCAACTTTTCCTCCAACCTCATTAATTATGGGTGTCCATCTCCCTTTCAAGATGAACCCTGACCTTTTCTCTGGCTGCCACTTTGAATACTTAGATTCAATCTCTGTGTCTACTGCATGCATCATAGGATCTTTGAATGTTCCCGAGCACCAGTCCCGTCACTCCTAACGGATCAATATGAATCAGGTTAAGACTTAGTCTGAGGAAACAGCACTAGGGCTCGGCGATATGGGCGATTCACAATATATACAGTGCCTTCAGAAAATATTCATACCCCTTGACTTATTCCACGTTTTGTTGTTACAGCCTGACTTCAAAATTGAATAAATATTTATCCCCCATATACACACAATACCCCATAATGACAAAGTGAAAACATGTTTTGCTTAATTTACTTCAAATTAAATGAGGCAATACATGTTAGAATCACCTTTGGCTGTGAGTCTTTCTGGGTAAGTGTCCAAGAGCTTTGCACACCTGAATTGTACACTATTTGCATATTATTTTATTTTTTTAATTCTTCAAGCTCTGTCAAGTTGGTTTTTGATCATTGCTAGACAGCCATTTTCAAGTCTTGCCAAATATTTTCAAGACAATTTTAAGTCCAAACTGTAACTAGGCCACTCAGGAACATTCCGTGTCGTCTTGGTAAGCAACTCCAGTGTATAGTTGACCCTGTGTTTAGGTTATTGTCCTGCTGAAAGGTGAATTTGTCTCCCAGTGTCTGTTGGAAAGCAGACTTTAAAAGGTTTTTTGTCGTGCTTAGCTCTAGTCTATTTCTTTTTATGCTTCAAAATATGAAGAGTGGTACTCAGGACATAAAATTCATGGGGAAATCACTGAGAGTGGTTTCCTTCCTCTCCGGCAACTGAGTTGTTGTGACTGGGTGTTTTGATACACCATCCAAAGTGTAATTAATAAGTTCTCCATGCTCAAAGGGATGGTCAATGTCTGCTTTTTTTACCCATCTACCAATAGGTGCCCTTCTTTGTGAGGCATTGTAAAACTTCCCTGGTCTTTGTGGTTGAATCTGTGTTTGAAATTCACTGCTTGGCTGAGGGACCTTAAAGATAAATTGTATGTGTGGAGTACAGAGATGAGGTAGCCATTCAAAAAGCATAAACACTATTATTCCTAGACTAAATATAAGTCTGTCACAACCAAAAGACCCACTAATAATTGTATTATTTTATCAAAAGGTGACCCGATTCAGGAAACTAGGCATATGTCACAAGTCACGACTTCACAGGAGAGCCGTTTGAATGTAAAAAATACTTTACATTGTGCCTTAATTGAACATGTGCCTTAATAACAAACTTTTATGCCATCAGTAAATAAGAATACAATTGTTAAATTACAAGCCTTGTTGGTTAAGCCACAGAAAAATGGAGCAACCTTCCTACAAGCCATAATTGGCTGAGATAATGAGTGGGCTGGACATGCCAAGAGAGGAGTTTGGATTGGTCTGCCACATTGAAGGCTTCTGTCTATTTGCGGTTGTCAGTCTATGTTGGTAATCCTGTTGAATGCGGCTTTTTTTATGTATTGTGTAGTGGAGCTGCATAAGTGTTGCTCCACTTTCTGGATGATCAAGTTTTGAAATCAGTGGAATTAGAGTATGATAGCTAAAGAGATGGAGAAAACACCTGTCTCCGGATAACATCTTCAAACTAAGGGCAACCATGGTATGGCATTCCTGACAGGGAGACGCATCCATTGTGCACGATGATGTATACAGTTAAGATACATTTCTAATTTTGACAGAAAGTGGTTTCATTTCAAGTGTACTATTAGCTAACGAGCTAGCTAACGTTAGCTGGCTGGCTCCCTAGCGGACGCTATTATTTGTTTCAAAGAGCCATTACCTTTTCTAGTTAGAGCCTAATGTTAGCTAGCTAACATTGAACCTGTTTGATTAGCTCCCAGCACTGTGGCATTGTTGGCACTTTGTTCATTGTTGTTTGACTAGCTAACGTTAGCTGACTGGCTCGTTAGCTGACGTTATGTGACGTGTGTACAACACCCGTTAAATATGGCCAGTGTCAGTAAACGCCTGCAAAAAAGCGTAATGAAGTTGTTGCCAGCAAAGCTGGTTAGGCTGTTTTCATGTTATCCAGAGGTAAACAAATCATCGGCCAGAGAGTCAAGTGTGCGCTCCGAGAGAGAAACGAGATGGGTGGGGCTAAAGCTTAAGCAGGTGTGAACGATGCTGAATGGGTGTAGACAAAGAAGAGCTATTCACTAGATACCAAAACATTCAAAGGTGATTCTCTCAAAATTGAGTTTACAAGTTGATCAACTTTCAAAGCAGTATTTCTTTTCCATTGTTCCTCAAATACACCATTTTGTAGCTCTGAGTCTACTTTTATCCAATGTCAAAAACACAATTTCACATTTTGCTACATAAGACCAAGTTCAGGTGGTGAGTTACAAATGGTTTAACCTGCATTTTTACAATAATTGCTGATCTGGCTTTCAAGTCTCTCTATGAATATGCAATTTTTGTTACATTTTTAACCAGAACCACGCACAATGCACGTCCACTAACTATGACCAACTTCTTGTACCAGGCATTATAAAAAATGAACAATCTCTCAAGCACAAGCACACACGCTAGTGAGTATGCAGCTAATCTTTATATTTCAAGTCTAGCCAACTTGGATTTATTTGCTTACGAACAAGGTTGAACAGTTGAACTGTTATGAATATACCCTCCTGCCCGTCTCCAACTGTTTCAACGACATAGCATGTTCACTTTGTTTAGATATTGAAATCAAGTGGCCTACCTGGATAAGAAGATGCTTATTTCTTAGAATGAAAACCAGTTGCTAATTCCTTATATAAATGTGTATTTTTATGCTCATTGCACATTTATAAAACAGAAACTAGACAACTAGCACATGACAGTATGTGGCTAAAATGCTGCTAGAGGTATGTGGTACAGCAATTCCACTTGTGACAAACTAAGCATACATGTTCCACAACATGTTTGTTAATACTTCATTTTAGTAGGGTCTGCTCTGTTCTACATTTTGGGAGTTGAGACAGGGTATGGTTAGAAAGGTTAAGTTCTCGTCTATTACAGAGGGGCTTAGCTGCTTTACTGAGGAATAATGTACTTTCTATGCCTGTGATATGTGATTGTCCCACCTAGCTATCTTAAGATGAATGCACTTTGGATAAGAGCATCTGCTAAATGACAGAGTGGGAAGGTGCACAGTGCAGACAGCACAGAAGGAGCGAAGGAGAGAAGACCAAATAGACAGAACACTCCTACAAAAAAAATGTGTGACACAGGCATTTAGAACATCACGCTAAAACATACATTCAAATTAATTGAATTCATTTGATGTATTGCCCAGCTCTACACAGCACACTGTCTTTTTAACATGATGATGAAACTGAGTGAAGGTTGCTGTGTTCGTGAGTGCAAAAGTCTGAATTAAAACTTGGTTCACTTTTTTCTCAACTTTTTGTTATCTTTGTTTCTCAAGTTGTAAAAGTGTATGAGCAAGTTGATACTGTATGTGCATGAAGTGAGAAGTGTTAGAAAAACTAATTTGTAGCTTTAAAGGTCCAAGAGTTCAATCTTGGTTTCATCAGACCAGAAAATCTTATTTCTCATGGTCTGAGAGTCTAGGTGCCTTTTGGCAAACTCCAGTTTGGCTGTGCCAGCTCTAGGAAGAGTCTTTGTGTTTCCAAATGATGGGGGGCCACTGTGTTCTTGGGGACCTTCAATGCTTCAGAAATGTTTTGGTACCCTTCCCCAGATCAGTGCATCCACGCAATCCTGTCTCTGAGCTCTACAGCAATTCCTTCGACCTCATGGCTTGGTTTTTGCTCTGACATGCACTGTCAACTGTAGGACCTTATATTGACAGGTGCCTTTCCAAACCATGTCTAATCAATTGAATTTACCACAGATGGACTCCAATCAAGTTGTAGAAACATCTCAAGGATGATCAATGGAAATATGATGCACCTGAGCTCAATTTCCAGTCTCATATCAAAGGGTCTGAATACTTATGTAAATAAGGTATTTCTGTTTTTTATTGTTAATGTACAATTGAGAGGAATATGTTAGTTAATGTAGAGACAAATGATTGTGCATATTTCTTTGTCATAAAGTTTATTTACGAAAATCGCTATTTAGCAAGTTTTTTTCCCAGTCATATCCAATACCAGGTGTATCAAACTCCATTCTTTGAATGATGCTGTGTCTGCATGTATGTATTACAATTATACACTTCAACAGTGTTTACCACTCCTGCTCCTGGGACATCAATAATTACACATTGTAACTATGTAATAGACTAGAAACATGATTTAAGTAAAGGCTGATTTGTAATTCATATATACAGAATAAAAAACAGTACATCCTGCCAGCACGCCCACAGGGGAGCCACTCAGGCGAAGAATGACGCGTGAAAGAGAGCGAGGAACGAAATGGGAGTAACAATCCAGGCTATTTGCTCTGAGACCGGCATAATAATGTAATGAAACAAGCAGGGAGCAAGTTTCTAACCCTTAACATTGTAGCCCGAAGTCCAGCCCGCTATCGACTGTGCCCACATGTATTAATTGGGGTTGTGGCCGATTGTGGCAAAAAACTCTTTATCAATTGGAATCTTTAACATGTGGAAAGGGGAAAAAAATATTATTATTAGTTTTTCACAAGCGTAGCAGGATGGGCTATTAGCTGAACAATAGACTATTCAACCTTTACTAAAGAATTGTCGCTCTGGATAAGAGCGTCTGCTAAATGACTTAAATGTAAATGTATGTAAATGTCTAATAGCCGAGCGAGGTGTGAATCCCCCCTCCCCAACCTCCCCAACGTGCATTCCATCCAAGATGGCATAGCAGTCAGACGTGCTTTGTCCTCGTCTTGTCGTGTCCCGTGTATATATATATATTTACATATTTTCTTCACATATCTATTTTTATTTTTTTCTTCAAAAAACTCAACTTCAAAACACTCTCCTGCCTCACCAATTGTTTAAAAACAAAATATTATTCACCTCAAACCTGAAATCCACAACAGAAGCTAGCCAGAAGTTAGCCAGTTCACACGTTAGTATTCAGCTAACCACAGTTGGCGGTCATCAGCTATCCTTTAGCTCGAAAAGCTATCGCCAGTTTTTGTACAACGTGACTCAGACCAGAGCATACTGGAACTATTTTCTCTCCATATCCCCGGATTTCTACCACAAGCTCTGGACATTTACACCTGGATCTTGCAGCTAGCTAGCTGCTATCCGATTGACTATTGGCTAACGTCGGTCCCGGAGCAAACATCAATTATTCCGGAGCTACCCAGCTGAAGAGTTCCATCAGCCACTCCTGGGCTACAATCACCTATCTGGACCCGTTTTAATGCCGATGCGGAGACCCACCGGGCCTTCACGACAGTACTACCGACGTTATCTGCCCGAGGGAGTTATCCAACTGGTACCTCCGTCGCGACGTAACCTGAAAGCCCATCTGCTGCCCGCTAATCGTTAGCTGTCTTATCGGCTGCTATCTGAATAGGTCTTTCGGACAATTTTCTTGGGCCACTATAACTATAACTATTTTGCCAATTGGATTGGTCCCTTCTACCACATGGAACCCCACTAATCTACCGACGGAAACGCACGAGGTGGCTAAAAACAGACCATCTTCTGCCAGCTTGCTACCCATGGCCCGGCTAGCTGTCTGAATCGCAGTGACCCCAACCAACCTCACTACTCACTGGACCCTTATGATCACTCGGCTAAGCATGCCTCTCCTTAATGCCAATATGTCTTGTCCATCTGCAAAACATGACTTAGTACTTGGTGGCAAAACCCTTGTTGGCAATCACAGAGGTCAGGCGTTTCTTGTAGTTGGCTACCAGGTTTGCACACTTCTCAGGAGGGATTTTGTCCCACTCTTCTTTGCAGATCTTCTCCAAGTCATTAAGGTTTCGAGGCTGATGTTTGGCAACTCGAACCTTCAGCTCCCTCCACAGATTTTCTATGGGATTAAGGTCTGGAGACTGGCTAGGCCACTCCAGGACCTTAATATGCTTCTTCTTGAGCCACTCCTTTGTTGCCTTGGCCGTGTGTTTTGGGTCATTGTCATGCTGAAATACCCATCCACAACCCATTTTCAATGCCCTGGCTGAGGGAAGGATGTTCTTACCCAAGATTTGACGGTACATGGCCCCGTCCATCGTCCCTTTGATGCGGTAAAGTTGTCCTGTCCCCTTAGCAGAAAAACACCCCCAAAGCATAATGTTTCCACCTCCATGTTTGACGGTGGAGATGGTGTTCTTGGAGTCATAGGCAGCATTCTTCCTCCTCCAAACACGGCGAGTTGAGTTGATGCCAAAGAGCTCCATTTTGGTCTCATCTGACCACAACACTTTCACCCAGTTGTCCTCTGAATCAGTCAGAGGGGCGTGTATATGTATTCTTGAGCAGGGGGCGCTGCAGGATTTCAGTCCTTCACGGCGTAGTCTGTAACCAATTGTTTTCTTGGTGACTATGGTCCCAGCTGCCTTGAGATCATTGACAAGATCCTCCCGTGTAGTTCTGGGCTGATTCCCCACCGTTCTCATGATCATTGCAACCCCACGAGGTGAGATCTTACCTGGAGCCCCAGGCCGAGGGATATTGACAGTTCTTTTGTGTTTCTTCCATTTGTGAATAATCGCACCAAATGTTGTCACCTTCTTACCAAGCTGCTTGGCGATGGTCTTGTAGCCCATTCCAGCCTTGTATAGGTCTACAATCTCGTCCCTGACATCCTTGGAGAGCTCTTTGGTCTTGGCCATGGTGGAGAGTTTGGAATCTGATTGATTGATTGCTTCTGTGGATAGGTGTCTTTTTTCAGGTAACAAGCTGTGGTTAGGAGCACTCCCTTTAAGAGTGTGCTCCTAATCTCAGCTAGTTACCTGAATAAAAGACACCTGGGAGCCAGAAATCTTTCTGATTGAGAGGGGGTCAAATACTTATTTCCCTCATTAAAATGCAAATCAATTTATAACGTTTTTGACATGCGTTTTTCTGGATATTTTTGTTGTTATTCTGTCTCTCACTGTTCAAATAAACCTACCATTACAATTATAGACTGATCCTTTCTTTGTCAGTGGGCAAACGTACAAAGGATCAAATACTTTTTTACTCACTGTACCTAGGTGTCTGGTTAGACTGTAAACTCTCCTTCCAGACTCACATCAAACATCTTCAATCCAAAGTTAAATCTATAATTGGCTTCCTATTTCGCATCAAAGCATCCTTCACTCATACTGCCAAACATACCCTCGTAAAACTGACCATCCTACCGATCCTCGACTTCTCCGATGTCATTTAAAAAATAGCCTCCAATACCCTACTCAATAAATTGGATGCAGTCTATCACAGTGCCATCCGTTTTGTCACCAAAGCCCCATATACTACCCACCACTGCGACCTGTACGCTCTCGTTGGCTGGCCCTCGCATCATACTCGTCGCCAAACCCACTGGCTCCAGGTCATCTACAAGACCCTGCTAGGTAAAGTCCCCCCTTATCTTAGCTTGCTGGTCACCATAGCAGCACCCACCTGTAGCACGTGCTCCAGCAGGTATATCTCACTGGTCACCCCCAAAGCCAATTCCTCCTTCGGCCGCCTCTTCTTCCAGTTTTCTGCTGCCAATGATTGGAACGAACTACAAAAATCTCTGAAACTGGAAACACTTATTTCCCTCACTAGCTTTAAGCACCAGCTGTCAGAGCAGCTCACAGATTACTGTACCTGTACATAGCCCATCTATAAATTAGCCCAAACAACTACCTCTTCCCCTACTGTATTTATTTATTTAGCTCCTTTGCACCCCATTATTTCTATTTCTACTTTGCACTTTCTTCCACTGCAAATCTACCATTCCAGTCTTTTACTTGCTATATTGTATGTACTTCGCCACAATGGCCTTTTTTTGCCTTTACCTCCCTTATCTCACCTCATTTGCTCACATTGTATATAGACTTATTTTTCTACTGTATTATTGACTGTATGTTTGTTTTACTCCATGTGTAACTCTGTGTTGTTGTATGTGTCAAGCTGCTTTGCTTTATCTTGGCCAGGTCGCAATTGTAAATGAGAACTTGTTCTCAACTTGCCTACCTGGTTAAATAAAGGTAAAATAAATAAAAAACTTGAGCTAGGTGTGGAACCCCCCCAACTTGCAACAAATAATTTGTATATATCTTTCAACATCTACCTACACAAGGTTGTTGTTCTGGAAAAAAATATATAATAAAAATATATACATGTCATGGTTCCCGAGTGGCACCTCGGTCTAAGGCACTGCATCTCGGTGCAAGAGGCTTTACCACAGTCCCTGGTTCGAATTCAGGCTATATCACATCCGACCGTGATTGGGAGTGCCATAGGGCGGCGCAAAATTGGCCCTGCGTCATCCGGGTTTGGCCGGGGTAGGCCCTCATTGTAAATAAAAAATATGTTCTTTCCTGACTTGTCTAGTTAAATAAAGGTTCAATTAAAAACAAACTGGTGGCAACCACAGCACAATCAATAGGTGGTGCTGAAAATATACCTAACTTGTTATGCAAGTGTTGCACACCAACAGATGGAGAAAACCTACACCAGTCGAGCAATTCATTTCAACAATAATCTTGATTTTAATTTGACTTTACAAACAACAAGAGGGCTTAATTGGAGTATATTTCTTCAGAGCCTGGACCTATATAAAATAACTTAACTGGCTGAGGTAGGCTACAGTATGAGGATGAACAGCCTAATAGAAGCATACTTTTTAAAATTATTATTAGGCCTACTTACAATTGCAAATGGTCAAAAATGTAGCATCCTACATAAAACAATCATTTAAATAGCCCACCCAACTACCTCATCCCCATATTGTTATTTATTTTTTGCTCCTTTGCTGCTTTGCTTTACAACTGCCAGGTCGCAGTTGTAAATGAGAACTTGTTCTCAACTGGCTTACCTGGTTAAATAAAGGTGAAAAAAAAAAAAGTAAATTAATACAGTCTGCACGTTCGAACTAAAACAATGTAACTAATAATGAAAGTGCACATTTGTAAATCCCAAACTCTAGAAGTAATTGGTGTGTGTCATTGTGGTAATAATAAAGAATGTAGCCCGTCAAGCAAATGTTTCCTATTAACAGGACAATAGACTTTTTATAGCCCGACTACTGTTGTGAAAATCCATCAACTTGCATTGTATTCAATGCTTAACTAAAGTGTTACATTTCTAACTCAAAATAGCATGTATTTTCAACATCTTTATGCTTTTGTTAATCTACTTGATCTTCTTCCTTTTTTTCTGTAGCAATTTTGAGCAAAATGCTCAAGGGCCACGGTTTATTAGTCTGTGAAGATGACATCATTGAATGTCTCGCCAGCTTTGATCCATGCCTGGGCCTGCAGGATGCAAAGTTCTTTGTTTGTCAGACAAATCATTCAGTTGAAATTACAGAACAGTACAAAAAAAGAGAAAACACATGGTTAATGTTCTGAGAATAATAAAAAAAAAAATATATATATATATATATATATAGTTGAAGTCGGAGGTTTACATACACTTGGGTTGGAGTCATTAAAACACGTTTTTCAACCACTCCACAAATTTATTTTTAACAACTATATTTTGGGCAAGTCGGTTAGGACATCTACTTTGTACATGACACAAGTCATGGGGGGGGGGAGGGGGGGGAGTGATGTCATGGCTTTAGAAGCTTCTGATAGGCTAATTGACATTGTTTGAGTCAATTGGAGGTGTACCTGTAGATGTATTTCAAGGCCTACCTTCAGACTTGCTTGACATCATGGGAAAATCAAGAGAAATCAGCCAAGACCTCAGAGAAAAATGGTAGACCTCCACAAGTCTGGTTCATCCTTGGGAGCAATTTCCAAACACCTGACGATACCACATTCATTGTTTGGCCATAATGATCATCGTTATGTTTAGAGGAAAAAGGGGGAGGCTTGCAAGCCGAAGAACACCATCCCAACCGTGAAGCATGGGGGTGGCAGCATCATGCTGTGGGGGTGCTTTGCTGCAGGAGGGACTGGGGCACTTCACAAAATAGATGGCATCATGAAAGGAAAATTATGTGGATATATTGAAGCAACATCTCAAGACATTAGTCAGTAAGTTAAAGCTTGGTCGCAAAGGGGTCTTCCAAATGGACAATGACCCCAAGCGTACTTCCAAAGTTGTGGCAAAATGGCTTAAGGACAACAAACTCAAGGTATTGGAGTGGCCATCACAAAGCCCTGACCTCAATCTAATAGAACATTTGTGGGCAGAACTGAAAAAGCATGTGCGAGCAAGGAGGCCTACAAACCTGACTCGGTTACACCAGCTCTGTCAGGAGGTATGGGCCAAATTTCACCCAACTTTTTGTAGGAAGCTTGTGGAAGGCTACCAGAAACGTTTGACCCAAGTTAAACAATTTAAAGGCAATGCTACCAAATACTAATTGAGTGTATGTAAACTTCTGACCCACTGGGATTGTGATGAAAGAAATAAAAGCTAAAATAAATAATTATCTCTACTATTATTCTGACATTTCACATTCTTAAAATAAAGTGGTGATCTTAACTGACCTAAGACAGGGAATTTTTACTAGAATTAAATGTCAGGAATCGTTAAAAACTGAGTTTAAACATATTTGGCTAAGGTGTATGTAAACTTCCGACTTCAACTGTATATTTCTTACCGAGCGTTTCCATAAGTCACGCCCAAGTTTCTTCAACTGTCTTCTGACTGTGATTAGAGCGATGTTGATGTTGTGCCGTGATGCTTACAGATTGCCTTTGCCGATCACTCATCATCTTCATTCATCAGTGAGTCAATGGCTTGAGTAGTCATTGACTCACTTACGTGTTGAAAAGGGCGAGGAACGAGATGGAGTCACAATCCATGCCAGGCACACATATGTGGTGGGTTCGTCAGGTCATTGGTTCACCCTGACATTTCCATTCCTCTTCTGACAACATAACTGCTCACCAGGCACGGTAAGGGCCGCCTGGACCGTTATGCTGTTCTGCTATTCCAAGGATGTGTAACCGAAGAGATATACCACGAGTGGGCAAAGAATACATAGCCTTTCCGCTGTGGACATCTATTTCAGCACCGTTTCTCGATGCTCTGAGACAAGCATGGAGAAACGAAAATGTTCAAATATTCCATGATATTCTTAAAATATGTGTTGACTGAATATAAGCAAGTGATGTCTGCTAAATAATCAAGTTAGGTTTATCCAGAAATGAATAATTCTAAATAACAAACTGGCTTTATTTACAAATTAGTGAGAATGTCTCACCCCATGGTCAAGAATTGCCTTTTTCTCGTTCACTCTAGGTTAAATAAAAATGAAATATCCAAAATATTGGTACTTTTTAAACAAAGCAATTATTATTAATTAATTTAGAATTATATAAAAGTCCCTTAGATATTTATTCTCAGATATTCTCACAGATCCTAACAGAAAATGCCCCTTAGATATTAATATAGAGTCCTCCAATCCTCTAAATGTAATTATTGGTGGAGAGTCACATCATTGATTTATTTGTTATTTTTTTAGATATACTGTTAAAAATGGTGTAGGTCTTATTTATTTAAAGAACATATTGAAGTTAGAAGCAAAAGCCTACAACTATTTTAGCACCATTTTGTGCTGCTCTGTGACAAGCATGGGGACTGGTCTTGATAAATCAATGAGATTTTTATTTTCACTTAATCTCCGTTTGGGTGTTGGTTAGACAAGAATTAGAAAATTAGGGTGCAGAAATGTTATGCTCTTTGTGTAACCTTTATTTAACTAGGCAAGTCAGTTAAGAACAAATTCTTAATTACAAGGACAGCCTACTCCTTCCTCCCGTTGTACATATTTTCCATTCCTATCCTAACGGAAACACTGATGGTTTAGTTTTTTAGTTTTTCTCTGAATAGAAACACCATAATATTAATCAAATTTATTAAGCCAAATTACTTAAAATCAATCCCATATACTATGTTATTACAAAAAAGGTTATAAATTCTCCGGTAATGCCAATACGGAAGACTATCAAATGCTTCTTAAATATGCCCTCTGGTCAAACTAGCAATAACTTGCATTAATAGATAAAATGGCTGACAAATAAATAACGTGCCACAGAATGCTACAGCAGCCCGCAAGGTGTGCCGCCGTATGATGCAACTTTTAAAGGAGGAACCACTGTATATTTTGTAGCTTTCTTGCTTTCACTGCAAGATCTGTGCTGAGAGGAGTACTTAAAGGAATGGCAGCAGTAACCATTGAAGGACTTAAGTGATGTACTTACATGTTGAAGCTCCATACTCCACTGCTTTTTGTGATTGAAACGGCGCTTTTCTAGCTGCAGTGTCTCCACAATAACAGTGTTCAAAGCAGATCAAATACATCACATTTCTTTAATGTGGGATGATTATTCTTCAGTATGAGATGTTTTAGCTGCTATTTTGACCTATTGTGACATATCTCATGCCTTGTAGAGACTGACATTGGCATGACATTGTGTGTAGGCTCTCAGTATATTGAGTGCTGTGTGTTCATATTGTACATGCAACTGTGTGTGTCTGTCTGTCACATGACTAATGGATAGATGGTTTGATAGACAGAGTGGGTTAGAATGTATAGCTCTGTATGAATGCCCCCCCCCCTTTGTACATTCTTACGTTTCAACCTATTTAGACATTCTCTCAAGCTAGGAATTTGGCATGATGAATTCCTTCTCACTTGTTTCACAGATTTTGGCAGGCGTCACCTATTTATCTTAAACATGCACCTATACTGTGTATCATGATCCAATGAGAGTATCCATGAAATGTGAATGGCAGGTGCCACTTGGCAGCATCTAAGCCCATGGTTTTCAGATAAACCTAATTGTATGTCTCATTTATGGCCATCAAATGAACAGACGTATGTAAAATAGAACGATGGACATGGATAGTGCTACATTTATCTCTTGTTTATCATTACATGGGTGCAAAGGGCATATTTCTTTGTGTGTGTGTGTACGGCCTGTGTGTGTAGAGGTTACTTCAGTACATCAGAGAGACCCATACCAGGGGGTCAGAAAATCCAAAGACTCCTGATGAGTTCAAGGCCAGCCAGAAGGGTTGGGGTGTGAGTGTGGGTGGGGGTGTGTGTATGTGGGTGGTTGTGCGTGTTTGAGGGTGCGTTCCTGTGTGTGAGGCTGCGTTCATGTGTGAGTGTTTAAGGGTGATTCTGGCATGGAGCTGCCAAGCTGTCATACATAACCCAGAGAGAACACACATTCCAGTGATCATGGCCTGCCTTTGGATGAGATTACCCTCAGAGGCTCCCTTCATCCAGCAGCTTCTTGTAAAAGGCCTGGAGTAGCCAACATTCTCATGTTTTGATCAGCCCACTATAACAAGTTATTTAGAGAGTGGGCTTCACTACCCTTCACTAGCCCTCATTAGGACTTTCAATCACAAGAACCAAGTGGAGTTTCAAACACGTGGTCACCCCCATGTTCATGGTTGTGCCCTAAATGGCATCCTATTCCCTATATACCCCATAGGGTATTATAAAGGGAATAGGGGGCTTATGAGACGTGTCCCACGTATCGTTTTGGGTGGAAGAAGGGGGGCAAGTGCATATGATTCCAGTGCCATCGCGTGGAGGTTAAGGGTGAGAAGCCATGAAAAGTCAAACTGACATTTACTCCTGAGGTGCTGACCTGTTGCACCCTCTACAACCACTGTAATTATTATTTTACCCTGCTGGTCATTTATGAACATTTGAACATCTAGAATAATTATCTGGCCTTAAAGGCCATGTAATCTTATAATCTCCACCCGGCACAGCCAGAAGAGGACTGGCCACCCCTCAGAGCCTGGTTCCGCTTTAGGTTTCTTCTTAGGTTCCTGCTTTTCTAGGGAGTTTTCCTAGCCACCGTGCTTCTACAGTCGTGGCCAAAAGTTTTGAGAATGACACAAATATTAATTTTCACAAAGTCTGCTGCCTCAGTTTGTATGATGGCAATTTGCATATACTCCAGAATGTTATGAAGAGTAATCGGATGAATTGCAATTAATTGCAAAGTCCCTCTTTGCCATGCAAATGAACTGAATCCCCCAAAAACATTTCCACTGCATTTCAGCCCTGCCACAAAAGGACCAGCTGGCATTATGTCAGAGATTCTCTCGTTAACACAGGTGTGAGTGTTGACATGGACAAGGCTGGAGATCACTCTGTCATGCTGATTGAGATCGAATAACAGACTGGAAGCTTCAAAAGGAGGGTGGTGCTTGGAATCATTGTTCTTCCTATGTCAACCATGGTTTACCTGCAAGGAAACACGTGCCATCATCATTGCTTTGCACAAAAAGGGCTTCACAGGCAAGGATATTGCTGCCAGTAAGATTGCACCTAAATCAACCATTTATCGAATCATCAAGAACTTAAAGGAGAGCGGTTCAATTGTCGTGAAGAAGGCTTCAGGGCACCCAAGAAAGTCCAGCAAGCGCCAGGACCATCTCCGAAAGTTTATTCAGCTGTGGGATCGGGGGAGCACCAGTACAGAGCTTGCTCAGGAATGGCAGCAGGCAGGTGTGAGTGCATCTGCATGCACAGTGAGGTGAAGACTTTTGCAGGATAGCCTGGTGTCAAGAAGGGCAGCAAAGAAGCCACTTCTCTCCAGGAAAAACATCAGAGACAGATTGATATTCTGCAAAAGGTACAGGGATTGGACTGCTGAGGACTGGGGTAAAGTCCTTTTCTCTGATGAATCCCCTTTCCGATTGTTTGGGGCATCCGGAAAAAAGCTTGTCTGGAGAAGACAAGGTGAGCGCTTCCATCAGTCCTGTGTCATGCCAACAGTAAAGCATCCTGAGACCATTCATGTGTGGGCTTGCTTCTCAGCCAAGGGAGTGGGCCCACTCACAATTTTGCCTAAGAACACAGCCATGAATAAAGAATGGTACCAACACATCCTCCAAGAGCAACTTCTCCCAACCATCCAGGAACAGTTTGGTGATGGACAATGCCTTTTCCAGCATGATGGAGCACCTTGCCATAAGGCAAAAGTGATAACTAAGTGGCTCGGGGAGCAAAACATCAATATTTTGGGTCCATGGCCAGGAAACTCCCCAGCCCTTAATCCCATTGAGAACTTGTGGTTAATCCTCGAGGCAGGTGGACAAACAAAACCCCACAAATTCTGACAAACTCCAAGCATTGATTATGCAATAATGGGCTGCCATCAGTCAGGATGTGGCCCATAAGTTAATTGACAGCATGCCAGGGTGGATTGCAGAGGTCTTGAAAAAGAAGGGTCAACTCTGCAAATATTGACTCTTTGCATCAACTTCATGTAATTGTCAATAAAAGCCTTTGACACTTATGAAATGCTTGTAATTATACTTCAGTATTCCATAGTAACATCTGACAAAAATATCTAAAGACACTGAGGCAGCAGACTTTGTGAAAATCTATATTTGTGTCATTCTCAAAACTTTTGGCTACGACTGTACATCTGCATTGCTTGCTGTTTGGGGTTTTCGGCTAGGTTTCTGTATAAGCACTTTGTGACATCTGCTTATGTAAAAAGGGCTTTATAAATACATTTGATTTGATTTGAAATGCTTCAAAGGAGATAACCGCGGATCTGTGTCACATGAAATCACAGCTGCCTTTGTGCAGGTGGTTCACATCTCACAAATCCACCTGTAATTTAGTGGGGCTTTGAGCGCCAGGCTCTCTGTAGATCTGAGATCAGAGAGAGACGACTCATACTGCCACTCTTGCCACACAGGCCCCCTTTAATTTGACCCATTGATCCTCCACGTGGATTGAAAGGATCCAGCACTTTGGCACTGTCTTTCCTCATCATATTCCCGGGCCACCCAAAGTCTTTGTTTTCCTCTCTAACCGGAATGCTGAATAGCGGGAGGATAAAACAATGTCTCTGTTTAGGTTGGTTCGTTTCCTGAGTGGAGTTTGTCACTATGTTGCTTTTCCTCTGGTCCAGCAGTGACCTCCAAGGCCTGCGCTTAATTAAAGGTCCAGTTGTAACTCAATGTTGATTATGGATTTGTTTTCTTCTGGAAAGCCACTCTCTCTGCATGAACTCCAAAGCCACCAGGCGGCCACTGGAAAACACTACTCTCTGTACCTGGAGTCACAGTAAACCCTTTCATTTAGACAATAGGGAGAATGAGAGTGTTGGGGAGTGGAAATAAAATTGTTCTTTAATATTGTGATTGAGCTAGCCAGTGGTGACTGTAACTCAATAAGTTCTGCTGATGATGGGAGTGGAGCAGTAATATAGTAGCAGGTGAAGACCTACTTTGGCTCTGTGTGGTTTTTACTGGAGTTCTCCATTGGCCCAGAGGCTGTTCTTTACAAGTTAAAACAGAGCACCAAGTGACAGTCTCTGAACCTTCATCGCCCTCTTTACTGCCGCTGGTTAACACACAATCCAATTCAAGAGTAACCCAGACTGGGATTGTAGCAGCAGGTCTCGTAAACACCTCATAATCCAGGCCACTGGGAATGGGGTTGGAACACGATTCACACTCCCCCACCATGGACCATCCATACACCGAATTCCAATGCAATGGAGGTTAAACACATATTTACAATCCTACCAGCACACTAATCAAGGCCTCAGCGTGAGCGGGAAACAAAAGACCCACCCAACACGATAGTAACGGTGGTTGCTGCACCCTAATGGCTGCTAGGGCAAGTCTATCATTTTAACTCATTAAGCTTGACTAAAACTGTTATAACTATTGTCATTAAACCAAACAAGGGAGACTGTAATCAAGGCTGCACTTCTAACAGCATTAACGATGGGCTGCAACGTCGTTGGAAGCCAAATCAGAAATAATTGGCGGTTAGCCGCCAGCATGTCACAAAGCGGTAATGATGTTTTGAATGACACGTGAGGTCTCTTTCTTTTGCCTTATTATTTTCCCTTCTAGGTTGTCTCTCAGGGCCTCATCCACCCCCTCTCCCTCCGTTCAGCTCAGGGACTTTTCTCCTCTCTTTCTTTTTTCCACACAAACCTGTCTGTTTTCTCAGGGGTTCTTTTGGCTGTGGCTGGCTGTCAGCAGGCCTGGAGATGGGAGCCTCACAGGAAGTGGTTAATGCAGAGGAGAAACGCTGGGGAGTTGTGTTAGTGTGTGGGTTTGTGATGCGAGGCCTCGAGGGGATGGCCTGAGTAACATAAGCCATGAGCGCCAAGAGCTTTCTCTCTGTCTCTGTCTCTACTTCCATGTCTTTTCCTTGACCAGCTGGATCTAGCTCAGAGCACACGGAGCTCACACCCCACAGCACCACACCAGGGCCAATGAAGCCCCCTCTAAAACAACAACAAGCCTCCCCGCAGCACGCATTCCTACTGCGACTCCTGGCCCAAGCACACTCTCCCCATGTTTTCATTCGCACTCTGATTTCGCTTTGTCCTCATCTTACATTCCCCTCCCCTAGGACATAACTGCCTCTTTGATGAGAGAGCGAGAGAGACTGAACCATTTAGTATGTTTGGGTACGACTGATATAATACTGTGTTCGCTTATAGAAAGTCAAGGCAGGTATACAGCGACAGACACACATCGGATTCCAATGCAGTTCACGACTGAACACCTCTCTTTCTTCTCCCCTCCAGATGCTGAATAGTACATATTTAATCAGGGCATTTCTGCTTTGACACCTACATGTCACTGGAGCATGTTAGACGGGAGGCTGTCTGAAGAATAGTCATCAGGATGTGACACAGACAAAGCCTTTAAAGCCTCAATCTTGCACTGCAGCCCAGCTGGTGCGTTGCTTCACAATATACTCGGCACTCAACGGTTGTCAAAAATTGTTTATCGTCAGCCAGGGAGATCTGTATTGGTTTGTGCCAAGTGGCAAGGCATGAATTTTAGCTGCAGCTGCTGTCTTTTATAGGATTGGGGACTTACAATTATACTGTACTATCTGCCCCTGACGGTGTTGATTCCCCGGGATAAACCCATTGCTGCTAACAAGCGTGGAGCCTCTCCGCCAGAAAGGAAAAGTTTTCCCCCTCCTTATCCTTCAGCAAACCTTGACATTTCCCCATGCAGACATGTGAAGTATTTCTTAAGTCCTTTCACACCTTCATAGACAAATTGGATCAACCTATCGGTTAACCTTCAAGTGAAGGGGATAATACTCAACCACATTTCTAAAACATAAACCTTGTAAAGCCGAGTTGCACCCCACTGTTTTTTTCCCTTCCTTTGACAATGCTTCATGTTTGACTCTTTTTTTCAGTTCCTTTGAATAGAGAAACAGTCTGAATATGTATCCTAAGTCCAAAACACCGGTGGCTCAATATGAACTAAAAGGGAATGCCAGCAGGTAGACACTCAAGTCTACTCTGCTCACTATCAGAGAGATAGAACAGGTGGGCGGGGAGGTAGTCACACAAGCAGTCACACGGCCAAAGGAAGTGAAACTTTCAGAGCCAATTAGGAGCCTCGGTGCAGCTAGGACCCAGAATACACCAGTTGCAGAGGCCGGTATCCCAGAAGTCATTATTTCTTTAGTAGTTAGGCTGGGTTATGTGAGTGTGGCCTCAGGATCACTGGAGAAGACATGATCAGAAGGTGACGGGGGCAAAGACACAGGTGGCTGGAGAAGAAGCAAACAAACTAAAATTGAAGCTCTAAACTACCCTTGCACAGACAACAAATGGACCACTCTCCCTGAGTCGCTCGCCACTTTTCATCATGTCTTCATCTCCCAAAATGTTTGAGCAAGAGATGACAAAAGAGGAAAAAAGGCGCCAGGAGAGAAAGAGAGGGCAGATTAGGTTCTGTCAGATGACAAATGTACAGAAGGCAGACCTGTCGAGTAGACTCCAAAGTAGGGCATTCGCCAACGAGATAAAGGAGACCACACTCTGTTGTCATATCAAACCGTGACAGTGCAGTAGAAATAGTCCCACTAGTTGCTGTTAGCAGTTGATGGTATTCTTCAATAACACAGACCCCAAAGTAAGTCAGGGGGAGAAATATAGGTTTATTCAAAGAGAACACATCATAATTGTTATGCTGGGAAGTACAGTTGAAGTCGGAAGTTTACATACACTTAGGTTGGAGTCATTAAAACTCGTTTTTCAACCACTCCACAAATTTCTTGTTAACAAACTATAGTTTTGGCAAGTCGGGTAGGACATCTACTTTGTGCATGACAAAAGTAATTTTTCTAACAATTGTTTATAGACAGATTATTTCACTTATCATTCACTGTATCACAATTCCAGTGGGTCAGAAGTTTACATACACTAAGTTGACTGTGCCTTTAAACAGCTTGGAAAATTCCAGAAAATTATGCCATGGCTTTAAAAGCTTCTGATAGGCTAATTGACATAATTTGAGTTAATTGGAGGTGTACCTGTGGATGTATTTCAAGGCCTACCTTCAAACTCAGTGCCTCTTTGCTTGACATCATGGGAAAATCAAAAGAAATCAGACAATACCTCAGAAAAAAATGGTAGACCTCCACAAGTCTGGTTCATCATTGGGAGCAATTTCCAAACGCCTGAAGGTACCACGTTCATCTGGACAGACAATAGTACGCAAGTATAAACACCATGGGACCACGCAGCCATCATACCGCTCATGAAGGAGACACGTTCTGTCTCCTGGAGATGAACGTACTTTGGTGCGAAAAGTGCAAATCAATCCCAGAACAACAGCAAAGGACTTTGTGAAGGTGCTGGAGGAAACGGGTACCAAAGTATCTATATCCACAGTAAAACGAGTCCTATATCGACATAACCTGAAAGGCTGCTCAGGAGGAAGCCACTGCTCCAAAACCGCCATTAAAAAGCCAGACAACAGTTTGCAACTGCACATGTGGACAACGATCGTAATTTTTGGAGAAATGTCCTCTGGTCCGATGAAACAAAAATTGAAATGTTTGGCCATAATGACCAGCGTTATGTTTGGAGGAATAAGGGGAAGGCTTGCAAACCGAAGGACACCATCCCAACCGTGAAGCACGGGGGTGGCAGCATCATGTTGTGGGGGTGCTTTGCTGCAGGAGGGACTGGTGCACTTCACAAAATAGATGGCATCATGAGGGAGGAAAATTATGAGGATATATTGAAGCAACGTCTCAAGACATCAGTCAGGAAGTTAAAGCTTGGTTGCAAATATGTCTTCCAAATTGACAATAACCCCAAGCATACTTCCAAAGTTGTGTCAAAATGGCTTAAGGACAACAAAGTCAAGGTATTGGAGTGGCCATCACAAAGCCCTGACCTCAATCCTATAGATACTGTGTGGGCAAAGCCATGACATAACAATCTGTCTATAAACAATTGTTGGAAAAATTACTTGTGTCATGCACAAAGTAGATGTCCTAACTGACTTGCCAAAACTATAGTTTGTTAACAAGAAATTTGTGGAGTGGTTGAAAAACTAGTTTTAATGACTCCAACCTAAGTGTATGTAAACTTCCGACTTCAACTGTATCTATGAATCCCGGACCGAAGTTCCTCCCGTGTCTCTGACCCATTAATCATTATTTCCATATTATAGAAAAACAACTATTTCCATTGATCGTTAATTCCCTTTTGACCTTTAGTCCTCTGCGTTGCTTATTTATCTTCACATATTTTTACATTGCCAACATTTATCCCAGTATCATGTGTCAGACAGAGCATCAGTCATGTTCATTGTAGTGTCAACACAAATACTGTTGACTGTTGTTAGAATTGTTATTTTATACTTACAATCTAGCAGTAGCAAACGTATGGTCTTCATTAGAGCAAGAAAGAAAGAATGAGAGTTGGAGACAGTGGAACAGCGATAAGAGCTGTATGCATGCATCCCTGCATGTTTCTGTGTGTTTGTGTGTAGCCATTGCGTCTGAAGGCTTAGTTTGGGAAACAGAGAGGGGAGTTAAGGGGAGCATGGTGCTTCTTCTGCTAGCTGGTAGATCTCTCTTCTCTAGCCCTGCTGTCTGTACTTTAGCACTCAGGCTGGGTCTGGGCCTGTGTACCATAGAGCTGGGAGAGGTAATAGAGACTACTGGGACATAAGTTTTCCTGCCAGCTGTCTGAAGAGACCCAGCCTCAAATCTCTGCTTCTCATCCTGGAGCTGTTACATGAGCCTAGGCTTCAGTGTTTCTCCTGCTGAATGCTTAAACCCAGCTAGGCAGGGCCTGGGCTTAATGGACGCTGGAGGCAGCCGTTTGTAGCATCAGCAACTGCCTCTCCGGGCACTCAAGCGCATTGGGTCATGGCGAGCTGCCCCGGCACAACCGGAGAACAGGTTCCTGGAGCTCATTGCCTGTCAGGCCCAATCCTCAGGCTGCCCTCGAGCTCTCTTCACGGTCAACTAACAAGGCCTTACCACACTCTCTGCCTCTCCCAGACAGAGAAGGAAGAGAACAACAATGTTCTCAAGGTCTCAACACTCCTAAATGAAACAGCAGAGATGTTAGAGGTCGTCTTGAAGCTCAGGTCAATGCCGGTTCTTTTTTCCTTGTCATGCAGTCATTTCACTTAGTTTTCCCACGATATGTCCTGTGTCAAAAGCCATCCCTTTATTCTCTGTATAATGTATTTTAATTGTCTGCAGCAACACTGTGAGTAATGCAATATTCCACCTTTCCTTCATGGAAGACTAATCAGAATCCCCAGTCTACGAGATAAGCTATTAGCAGTAGGAGTCAGCAGATATCCCCCAGGTGGAATATGCCATTAGTAATGCTCTGGCATCTCCTATATGAAACTGCTGGATGAGTGTGATCCATGAAAGCAATCACAGATGGATGAGTCATTGCAGGGTTAAATCCTGCCAAGATTTACTGGATTCCTCAACATGCACATCACGTTTTCAGAATATTTGTAACGCGGAAGGTTACATCACTGAATTTCCATTTCTAATGGATGGTAAGCAATGTATGAATGCAGAATGTCTACCTCTGTGTTAGGGGTTAGCCATCCCTCTTCTTCCTCCTCATCTCTCGGGTCAAACACTCAGGTCAGAGTAAGAACAGAATTAAATATGGAGGACATTATTGAGATATGTATGAATGAGTATCTCTCCCTCACACATGAAGAGGTGGTGGTTATCCCACTAGGCTCTGTGTCTCCAGGCCCAGCTGTGTGTCTCCAGGCCAGCTCTGCGTCTCCATTCCCAGCTGTGTGACTCAAGGCCTAGGCCCAGCTGTGTGTCTCCAGGCCCAGCTGTGTGTCTCCAGGCCCAGCTGTGTGTCTCCAGGCCCAGCTGTGTGTCTCCAGGCCCAGCTGTGTGTCTCCAGGCACAGCTGTGTGACTCCAGGCCTAGCTGTGTGACTCAAGGCTGGGCCTCTCCACTCCTCTCCTCTTACCTTCATACTGAAGCCATTACTGCGCCATGGGTCATTATATCACCCTGGGAGATTCATCTCACCTCCCAATGCCGCCTCCTCCCTCCATCTCCGTCTTCTGTTAGCCCTGGACTGACTAGAACCAGCTGCTGAGGGGAAAGACAGGTGACCTTCGAAGAGCGTGAGAGGGACAGTTGAATTGAACACTCATGTTCACTCATGTGGACAGTCAGGCGTGTACACACACACACACACACACACACACACACACACACCATGATTTTCATCATTATCATTACCAGCCACTTCCCCAACTCCCTGTTATCATTAGACATGATGATGATTGCATGGATGAGAGTACAACCTCTCCCCCAGCTGCAGCTCGGTTCTAATTGGCTCACCTTGGGTTGTGGAGTGGTGAGACAGTCCGTCCGAAATGTTCCCACTGTGTGAAGGTCAAGCCTGGGCAACAAGGAAGATGTTATCCAAATGGCTTAACTAACTCTGCTCTCAGAGCGAGGATCATACCTATTCAGTCCGATAGACAGGTATTTAGTACCTACATCTCTTAACATCAACAAATGAGATGCTTCTTTAAGGAGGAGTTGATCGCCCAAATCGCTTCTGATAATGGATTGGGTCTGATGGACGGCTGTTGCAGACACTAATTTAAAGACCACGTCATCAAAAATCCTCCACTGTTTCCAAATGTGGAATGTACATTAAGCACTTATCTTGCTCCCGGACTGTTTGTTACGCTGCCCTCAGATTCAATTTGTGCACTTTTTCATTCTTGACTGGCCTTATCTGATCAATGATGGTTCGCTAGCCTTAAAAAAAAAGAAACAAACAATTTCAGGGTTCCCGAGTGAAAGAAAAGTATTGCCTTTTTGAGAGTGGGAGCACGCTTTTGAGATCATAGATTGAGGGAGGACTGGAAAGAGAGGGTTTATATCCCAATAGTAAATTGGCTTTGGGGTTGAGAGAGAGACCTCTGTTTAGCCCTAATCAATGGGAGAAATTGGACACAGCTGGAATTCGCTGGTCAAATGGTGTTTTCTAACCTTAAGTTCTGCTCTCTATTTTGGGAGGTCTCGTGCTCGTCCGTTGACCCTGGTCTTCAGGGTCGGATATCACATGTGTTTTCTGTTTTTGGGGGTGACATCGAAAGAGATACAGTGCCCCTGGAACATGACTCTCTCATATGCTTGAGATGCACTCTGGGTACCTAACAGGAAATAGGAACTCTTCTCAATGGCACAGAAAAACAAGCCGATTTGACCACATGATCTCTTATTTCGAGAGAAAAACATTGTGTACACACAAACATCATAAAATGTTTTCCTACATGGCTATGTAGTTAGCTATTGTTGTATTCCATTAATCGTCTAACAGTGAAAGTACGCTTAAAAGCAGATGTCAACTTGTTGACACAGACGATTACACTGTCTGTTATTACTCTTACACTGCCAAAACACATCCCTGTCTATTCCCTATAGCAGCCTTGTTGGCTGGGCTAGATGCAAAATTAAGCAGTCGTCCTACACTACATGGCCAAAAGTATGTGGACACGTGCACGTTGAACTTCTAATTCCAAAGTAATCAGCATTATATTGGAGTTGGGCCCCCCTTTGCTGCTATAACAGTCTCCACTCTTCTGGGAAGGCTTTCCACTAGATGTTGGAACATTTCTGCTGGGACTTGATTTCATTAATTCACAAGAGCATTAGTGAGGTCGGACACTGATGTTGGGCGATTAGTCCTGGCTCGCAGTCGGCTTTCCAATTCATCCCAAAGGTGTTCGATGGGGTTGAGGTCAGGACTCTGTGCAGGACAGTCAAGTTATTTCACACTGATCTCTAAATCCATTTCTCTATTGACCTCACTTTGTGCACTGGGGCATTGTCATGCTGAAACAGGAAAGGGCCTACCCCAAACTGTTGCCAAAAAGTTAGAAGCACATAATCGTCTAGAATGTCATTGTATGCTGTAGTGTTAAGATTTCCCTTCACTGGAACTAAAGGGCCTAGCCCGAACCATGAAAAACAGCCCCAAACCATTATTCCTCCTCCACCAAACTTTACAGTTGGCACTATGCATTGGGGCAGGTAGTGTTCTCCTGGCATCCTCCAAACCCAGATTCGTCCGTCAGACTGCCAGATGGTGAAGTGTGATCCATCACTCCAGAGAACTAATTTCCACTGTTTCAGAGTCCAATGGCGGCGAGCTTTACACCACTTCAGACGACCCTTGGCATTGTGCATGGTAATCTTAGGCTTGTGTGTGGCTGCAAGGCCATGGAAACCCATTTCACGAAGCTCCCGACGAACAGTTCTTGTGCTGACATTGCTTCCAGAGGCGGTTTGGAATTTGGTAGTGAGTGTTGCAACCGAAGACAGACAATTTCTATGCGCTTGAGCTTGTGTGGCCTACGACTTTGCGGCTGAGCCATTGTTGCTCCTAGACGTTTCCACTTCACAATAACAACACTTACAGTTAACCAGAGCGGCTCTAGCAGGGCAGAAATTTGACAAACTGACTTGTTGGAAAGGTGAGCTCTTCAGTAAGGTCATTCTACTGCCAATGTTTGTCTATGAAGATTGCATGGATGTGTACTCGATTTTATACTCCTGTCAGCAACGGGTGTGGGTGAAATAGCCAAATTAACAAATTTGAAGGGGTGTCCACATACTTTTGTATGGAATATAGTGTATATCCAAAGCCTCCCTTTAGAGAAACCAGCTGCATCCCAAAGAACCAATATCCTTGGAAATAAATCGGTATTTTTCCAATTCCGTTAAAATGTTTGAGTATTGCCCATCTAGATGTGTGAGCTGCAGCTGAAGCAGGCATCGGCAGAACCCTATGGCTCGGCCCCTCTCAGAATCCATCTCCTTTAGAGGGGCTGGCAGCTCTGGTGGCTCAATCCCCAGCGTGAGTCAGAGAGATGGAGGACGGAACACATGTTTGCAGGCAGATTGCACATTCGGTGGGGAATAAATTGCCTCCTGGACAGCCAGACTCCACATTGTCTGGTCCACTCTACGTCAGCCTGCCCTTAAATACAACTGTACAGGACCTGTCATCAATGCTTTCTTCAGTTTCTACTTTCGAAAAGGCCTCCCATCGCTCGGCGTTGTCGTCTGGTGGTTTGTTGTCTGGTGGTGGCTGCGCTTCGTCGGACCAGTCTCAGTCTCTGTCTCTGGAAGTGAACATGTGGTAGTGTTTAGCTTTCTAATGCCCCGGGCCCTTCTGGCTGGTCTTTAGGGAGATATCTCATGGAAGACTACCAGCAAAATGATTGTGGCCCAGTCAACACGGCGAACGGCCAAGTGTGGAAGAACTCTGGTTATCAGGATCTCTCCAGAGCTAACCACGGTCCAAAACTCACATACAAGGCTCACACAGACGCCAAGCCATCTTAAACTGGCCAAATCAGTTTCTATTGCTTGTGTAGTTTATCTATTTTTTTTCAATAAAATCCTTCATTCTATGGTAGGCTCCTCTGGTCATAACACGCTGTTATACTCCCCTTCCTCTGGTAATGAAATGTAACTATTATCCTGAGCTGGTCCTAACATGCATATGATTATCTTGGCAATGAAATAACTTCAGTGTTATTGTTTAACGGTCATTTGGAAACATCTTTCTCTTTTCGGTACCAGTCTCCTATGTGTTTCCCTCCCTTGATATGTTGTTCCAACAAAGCATTGGGAAACTCTCTGGTTATATTACACTGACACATTCTTGTAGTCTGACTGACATGGTCAAGATCAACCAGAGACCTCATTTTCCCTGAGTGCTGCATTTGGCCTTGCTTTAAACAATGCACAGTTTTTGCTGTGAATATTAACCGACATGCTGCTCTGCAGAAGTCATTCATATTTTAGTGTTATTTGTGTCCTACATGTACTCAGCGTGTCTTACTCAACTTTAATTTATCTGTGTGATCGGAGTTCTCCATAAAAACTTAACGAGCCATCACTATTGGTTGTTTCAGTGAAAGGCTTTTCGCTATGCGAGGCCCAGCTGCTGTCTAGCTCGGTTTACCACGTGCCCAGAGGAACACAACATGCTCCCACCCTGCTCATTCCTGTCCAAATGGACCTACCTCCTGATCTCATCGATAGCTCTCGCGTAGACGCTAAGTGCTACTTTTGGTTTGCCAATGAAAACAATTACTTCAGCCTCTCGCTGTTAATTTGTGATTAAGATTGCATTATTGCCATGTGTCGGGCCTGACAGCCTGTCATAGAAATGATACATCCTGACGAGAAATGGGCCCCATGCTTTCATTGTGCCCGACAGCTCCAGCAAACCTGCTGGCTGCCAATTTCACCCCCTTCCTCTACCCACCACAAACTGCTCTCTCATAAATGGATTCATGGAAGATTGTATTAACAAATAAAGGGCTCTAAGAGAGGGATGGCGCTTGTTGTTGGAGTCTTACGTCTTAGCCACTGAGCAGTCAGTAAAACACGTTTGGTGCTGGCAAGTGGTTTTATCAACTGTCAAGCCATAGCCTCAAGGGGAGGTTGAGCGGTTAAGGTTTTACTTGGCAATAGCAGAACTCTATTTACTTGCAAACTTTTAGTTGGGAAGGAAATGAGGCTGATGACTAGTAGGAGTGGTTTTTCGTCCGTTTTCCCGATGCTTTGAAATGGCCACCTGTAGTTATCCTGTCCACACTTCCTGGACACTGAATAAACTGGCAGGCAGTATGTGATATCCCCCTCCAGGACCCATCAGTCCACACATGGAGATATGAGGAAACATGCAGCGTGTGGCAGAATTGAATCAGTGAGCATGTATACTAGTAGATAGCAGCTAGAACAGGGATGGGCAACTGGCAGCCCCCGCCCGTTTTGTAGGTCCACGGACCAATAAAAGAAAAAGTTTTGCACAAGGTCATTTTTTTCTGGATCTTTGTAGAATTTCGATCCATTTTGAGTCGCACAAAATTGTGTTCTCTACTCTGACATTTAATCCACAGATAAAAGGGGACACCTAGTTATTTTCTCAATCTCTCCTTCAGTAGTAGTAGTCTTCTTCTACGACTATGACTACTACTTCTTCTTCTGTGTACTTTATATATCGGTTGGCAACCAACTTTAAGGTGCATTATCGCCAACAACTGGACTGGAGTGTTCACCTCAGTTCATCTATCAATCAATCATGTGGGTATATGCTCCTAAAAAGCAATGAGGAGATGGGAGAGGCGTGACTTGCAGCGCGCCAAGCGTAAAAAATAGAACTAAGTTATATTTTGGTGCCTGGCTACGCAGACACTTGTTGATGTATGGATGTGGGTACGCAGACCCACGAGCCACTGCGGCCCCCACCCGCATCAAAGTTGGATATCTTTCTAACCTATGCCACTGCTGCTGCTTCTAACCCGAGCCAAACAGGACAGGAGAAGCACGATGGGACAGTATCATATTGGAATGGGGCTGCAGGTAGCCTAGGGGTTAAGAGCATTAGGCCAGTAACCGAAAGGTTGCTAGTTTGAATCCCCGAGCCGACTAGGTGAAACATCTCTTGATGTGCCCTTGAGCAAGGCACTTAATAATTCCATAATTTCTCCTGTAAGTCGCTCTGGATATGAGTGTCTGTTAAATGTAAAAAAAAAAAAAAAAATGGAATGTGTCTGTTTTAGAGGACAGCTGAGGGTGAGGACAGCTGAGGGTGAGGACAGCTGAGGCGCTGGTGAATGTTTCAACAGCGTCCCACAGAGAGTGTGAGGTACCCATGTGGAAGATCCAGCTCGCACAAGGTGTGTGTGTGTGTGTGTGTGTGTGGGGGGGGGGTCCAGGGCCCCGATATGGCCCATCGTTGTCCCACTTACTGCCTGCAAAAAAACATAGACATCCCTGTGGGGAGATCAGTGATTCCTGATGTTTTATTTTCTCTGGGCCTCTAGTTTCTTTGTCTGAGGCTTGGTCTCCGTGAGAAGCTCTTGGCCCATGAACAAGGCTCATCCAACCATCTCACTGCGCTTGACCCGGGGCATTATGGGTCCGTGATGTCATCGCCAGGAGACTTGTCATGGGGCACTTCACCTAATCTGAGCGTTTTGAATAATAGGCTGTATCCAAATGATGCGGAGAGAAAAGTGGATACAGAAAATAATTCGCCATGAAATGCAATGAAACAAGATCTTTTCACAGCCCTGTAAAATCAAGGGCCTCATAAAGTAATATCCTCGGATTACAGTTTCACAATATATATATATTTTTTTTTTCCACATGGAAGTCAGAATTGGATAATAAATTTTTTACACAGTTTTCTACAACCATGTACCAATTATTATTTTCTTAAACCGCCAATCATACGTTTCTTTCAGCCCAGATGTTCATTGAACACATATAGGTTGGTCATTATTGAACACTTACTGTATATAGGTTTCCAAAACATTGTTTCACTCCTATGCATCTATCCACAAGACGTTTTAGAATTAAGGCTGGTTTACATCATGTAAACAATTGTTGTAGCAACATCATGAACATTTTATTGTTGTCCGATATCAGACTTGCTGTCATTATGAAGAAATATAAACACAAAATGACAGCCTCTGCATGACATCAGCAGCCCGCTGCTTCAAATAGCATACCTTCTCTATTTTAACACCAATAAACGCATCAATTTTAAAATACATTCAGTAAAGGTCAACCTAGCAAGCCAGGCAACTAAAAGCTAGCTGGCTAACCAGTTCAAATAACGAGTATAGCTGACAAGGTCTTAACTTTCACTACTTTTGATTAATTATTACAGGAAAATAAACCCCAAAAAACATAATAATTTACAAGGTAATGGCGAGCTTACAGAAAATACATTTCTGCCACAGTGTGATGAAATAAAGGTAAGCAATTCTATCGAGTAGCACTATGTCAAAATTCACACTTTAAAATTCAGAATATAACTGACTCTATACTCGTTTTGAGGGGTTAAATCATATTATTGAATCACCCTCCCACTTCCACCTCCTATAGTATAAATAATATCTTCCCTGAAGTGTTGTGTTGACAAACTGCCTGGTAGTGAGGCTGAGGCTGGTTGTGTTGGGCGCCTGAAGCAACATATTCTCCTCTCTACCGACTCAGGAGATGCTGTTGCCTCTTTGATTGTTTCTTCAAATATGCAGATACTTTCTGGGGATCTGGTTGTTTGTTCTGGGTATTTCCTGGGAGACTCACACCTTGGGCTTAAATAAATAGAGGAGTTGTGATGATTAGCGGCGAGGCGCTCTGCCACTCCCACAAGCCATCTTGAGTGGATGGGGTGGGGGGGACCGAGGAGTTTTCCTCTCTCCTTCTGCCGCTGCCGTCTCCACCTGAGTATACTGTACATTCCTCCCTCCCTCCCTTCCTTATCTCTCTCTCCCTCCCTCCTTTCTGTTTTAAAGACAGTATGCTCACTCCCTAGGGGTGGCTCCCAGACAAAGGGGCCCTGTGATTGTAGCTAGTTTGAATGCATACTTACCTGTACGTGTGTATGTAAATAATAATAATAATAATGTAATTATTATGTGTGTAGAGGTAAACTTAATAGGAACGATTGGCTGACACATAGTGTCACGTATACCGTGCGGAATCTCCCTGACACACTGTCATTAAGATTGGGGCCGGTCTCCTGAGTCGTAGGCTGCTTGTGTGTTGCCTGCCTGTCTGTGTGCTGCCTGCCTGTCTGTGTCCTGCCTGCCTCTCTGTGTGCTGCCTGCCTGTCTGTGTCCTGCCTGCCTGTTGTGCTGCCTGCCTGCCGGTGTGCTGCCTGTGTCCTGCCTGCCTGTGTTGCCTGCCTGTGTGGCGTGTGCCTGCCTGTGTGCTGTGTGCTCAGTGGAGCAGCAGTGTGTGGCTCTCTCCAGGATTACGCTGGGAACACAATTATCTCCCTGGCTTTGGGAGGCTGACAGAATGAGCCTTGGGGAAGGGGAGCTGTGTTTGTCAACTATCTTACAACACGCACGCACACACACACACACACACACAAGCTGCTGCTGCAGGTTCGCTCCAGCAGACCAGGGCGTATTATACATGAATGTGCGAGAAACTAATATGGAGGGCCTAGCTGCTGGCGTCTAAATGGTGTAGATGTTACCTGGCAGGGTCTTTTTAGAGTGTAAAGCTTGGTTTCCATTGGCTTTAGAGCCCAGTTGGATGAGTGTGTTCCTGTGTTGGGTTAAATACTCTTTCATCATTCATATACTCCTTTAAACACCACTTTGTCTTTGTTTCTCCATATGTGTACGGGTCTCATGCATAGAACCTTAAGGCTCCCAATGTGTATTGTCACCTAGTGTGCTCATAACATAATGTGAATGTACATTTTCAAAATAAACCAGAATAATATATATTATGAAAATACCAAACTAAAGCAAACATTTAATCATTTCTTATGGGTCAAGGCCATTGCACTTTCCATACACCAGTTATGTTCCTCAGAATTGAATACGCATTCCTTCTGTTCCTTCTACAGTGAAAAATGAGGTGGATGAGACAGACGCCAGGGTGACGCAATTCAAGAAAAAGGCGAAGGAGCTGCGAATCTTGGACGCAAAGACGGCACAGAATTTGTGTAAGTACTCATTGCCCCTTTACCAAGCTTGTCCATCTGAGAAAAATGTCACTATGTCCCAGGAATGGTATAATTGAATTGTGAAAACTGGTTATTAAAACGTAATTTGAGGCTATATGCCACCAGAATTTGGGCTCAATTAGGCACAGTGTGTTTTACAAATGCATGTTACATTCAAAGTACATGTGCCATATAACTCCGCATATAGGGCAGTTGCACTGTAGGACAGTCAACACCTACTAGCATTTTTGCATTCAGGGCACAATGTGTTTTATCAGTCCCTCCAGGATTAAGCAATTCTGTGATTGCCAAATTCCCCGCATATTATGGGAAGGATTGACCCTTCACTGCACTGTTATCACATAAAACTGTTCGATCTCCACATTACAAAAAGTGTGCAATTTCAACCAATCACTGCAATTTAACCACATAAAATTGTTCAATCAAGTCACACGTTAACAACCTTTTTTTGGTCAGAATTGCTGTAGCAAAATCAAGCATTTTTGCCCGTAGAGATCACAAAAAAAATGCAGCGAAATCCTGGAGGGACTGTTTTCTAAACACATATTACATTCAGAGTATGTGTCATATAACTCACCTAGAACATGGGGATGTTGTACTGTAGGACGGTCAAGCTGTTTTGTTCGGCACTTATGATGACTAATGTTCTTAGGGCTATTTGCATACCCTACAAACAGGAATATTGTTTTACCTGAGCTGTGGGTAAGTGCTGTTTTGGCAATGTGCTGGGGGTCATCGCTGCTACAGATGGATGAAGTCCCAGCCCCCTCTGATACCATTTGTAAAATCAACACAGAACAGGATCAAGAGACAATGCCGGGCGTTTGTTTTGTGATTATCCCTAGCAGCAGGTGTGGACCATATGCTGTGAGCAACACCATCACTGTATCTCTCTCCACCTCTGACCTCTGACCTGCTAGACTTCTTCCTGCATCAGATGACGAAGAAGGCTTGCCTGGAATTCAAACGGAATATCTCTTTGTTTTTCTATTGTTTGACCTACCTAACTTATCAGTGCAATGGAGCAATATTCTGTTTGGATTCCAGTTCCTCTTTCTCATTGTAGCATAGCCAGAATTTTGCCGGTAATCAGTTATCGATGGATGGCTTATGCCTTACCAAGGAGAAGCCTCTGTCACATTGACAGCTCCCAGTCCCCCCCTCATGCAATATTCATGCGTTCAATGCTAAAATAGCAGGTCACATAAACTCCACCTCTTCCCTTGTCTATCCCTGTTTGTGATTCTACTGGATCTGAAAACAAAGTATGTTAACATGGAGTGAAGATACTTTAAATCTCCAGGCTGCTGTTGAGGGGGTGGTGGCACAAGTAGGGGCTAAACTCATATGTCAAAACGGGGAGATAAAATCCCAGAAATATCAACAAATAGCAACTACACCGCCCCCTCCATCTCCATCTACTCTATGACTCTGATTCCAGTCATGTTGACAGTGAGGTATCAAGTATTGCTTCATATCATCACTGTTCTCTTGTGATTGACATATTGATGATTACATCAGGGGGAAATAATAGAAGGTTGGTGTTGGGGCGGGGAGCCTTGCTGGAGTGGGTGTAAGGTGTGTGTGACAGTGGAATGGAAACCATGACTACTCTAGAGTGGCTGACTGACTCACCTGCATACTTACACACTAACATGCCTACTCATCCCCTCAGGAATATGCCTCTGCTTCATGTACTCAACTAATAGCGGGAGTGTGATGCCTCTTTGCTAGCTGGACATTGACTGGACACTGATGTATTGAATAGAAGTTGGGAAATGATGACTGTGATGGGAAATTATACTCAAGCCCATTAAGTCCTGTGAGAAGTCTCTGACTAGCACTAACCACCTCCATCTACCTCCAGGTTTCTCATCTTCCTCCCTGACTAACACTAACCACCTCCATCTACCTCCAGGTTTCTCATCTTCCTCCCTGACTAACACTAACCACCTCCATCTACCTCCAGGTTTCTCATCTTCCTCCCTGACTAACACTAACCACCTCCATCTACCTCCAGGTTTCTCATCTTCCTCCCTGACTAACACTAACCACCTCCATCTACCTCCAGGTCTCTCATCTTCCTCCCTGACTAACACTAACCACCTCCATCTACCTCCAGGTTTCTCATCATCCTCCCAGACTAACACTAACCACCTCCATCTACCTCCAGGTTTCTCATCATCCTCCCAGACTAACACTAACCACCTCCATCTACGTCTAGGTTTCTCATCATCCTCCCAGACTAACACTAACCACCTCCATCTACCTCCAGGTTTCTCATCATCCTCCCAGACTAACACTAACCACCTCCATCTACCTCCAGGTTTCTCATCATCCTCCCAGACTAACACTAACCACCTCCATCTACCTCCAGGTTTCTCATCATCCTCCCAGACTAACACTAACCACCTCCATCTACCTCCAGGTTTCTCATCATCCTCCCAGACTAACACTAACCACCTCCATCTACCTCCAGGTTTCTCATCATCCTCCCAGACTAACACTAACCACCTCCATCTACGTCTAGGTTTCTCAACACCCTCCCAGTCATAACATAATGGTCTCCTCAGTCCTCAATGACATTTACAAGATTTGTGCTGTAAAAAATCCTATTTATTTGTAAATGTAACCTGGGGGATGGGTGTGGAGCAGTGGGGAACAGTCCAGCTGTAACAATAGAAGGGAGTGGGGGTTCTTACTCGAAGTCGTTCCATCTGTGCTGATATTGCCTATATAGTGCACTACCTTTGACCAAGGCCCATAGGACTCAAAGTAGTGCCTTACCTAGAGAATAGGGAGAATAGCATACCATTTGGGATACATATGAGATGTGATGAGCACTGGACGGGGAGTGGGGTCAGGCATGCTGGAAATGGAGTCACCCCTCCCCCATACTGTGCATAGTGATCTATCAGCATTAAATACACATGCAACAACTGACATATTTGTTGATGTTCTTGATCTTGATGTTCAACGGTTGTCCACAAGGAGTTCTACCACCCGTTTTGGCACGAGCCATGTTCATTTCCCTCTGTTGAGTCTGTGCTTTAACGTTATAGACGCTGAAAGTGGAGAAGAATGATCAGACTTCACTATGTTTTTTCAATGGTTCTTTATTTTCCCTACCTCCACTCTTCATACAAATCTGATCTCTTTGCCAAGCTTTATATAATGTATTCAGCGTTGTTCAGAGCCCTTCAAGGTTTTTGTGGTGGTTGATGGAGACATTTGAATTCATAATATATCTGTGAGACTGGAACTGGAAATAAATGAGTGTATGCATGTGTCATTTAGAAATTGTTAAAAGGCAAGTCAGATAGCTGATGATGCAACAGTTGAGCTGAAACTTTCTCTTCCACCAATTAAAATGTAACACATTCGAAAAATTAAAAAATACTCTCATGCAAGTTGTTCAACTTCCCACAGTTGAAAATACAAAACGTAATTTGAGAACCTGCTAAATAAATTGCTTGTTGACGACATGAACATTTTTTGAATCTGATGTGAACACACAGAGGAAGTGGACTGGCATGGAGTGGGCATGCTATAGCAGCTGTGAAGACACTCATTACCAGACCTCCACTGGTTACTCCCAGCGTACCAGCCTACCAGCCATCAGGTCCAAATTCCCCCTGAGGGCCTCCTCCAGGCCCACCTGGAGACTGGGGCTCCCGCTGAGAATGCCTGCCTAGGATTCAGCAGTCTCCTCGCATTCCATGTAACTCTCAGAGCTGCTGTTCTCGCTGGGAACCTTGCTCTGATGTAGCGGGGCTGAGGTTCTTGACCACCCCTCACCCACAATTTACAAGAGCATTACTTATTTGAGTTTCTGTCCTTGTGTTATGTTGAATCCACAATTTAACCAAAGGTTAGGGGATTGACATATAAAGTCATTATCTGTTAATCGGTGCTCAAAATTGGTGTTATTTCAACTGGCTACTATCGTCACTGGGAAATTTGGATGTTTTTGTCAGACGGACACAAACAATCCCATTGAAGGGCTGAAAGTGTATTACTTTTCCCAGTGTCAGGTTTGATCTGGGCTCGTGAAAGGTGAAAGCTCTCTTTTGAACCTGCCGGTCTAATAAAAAAAAGGGAGGAAAATGACTCCCCTCTTCCCATTTCTATCACAACAGCAATTTTCCTGGGCTCATTCCGGCTGCCTTATGAAGAGATCCGGGACATTGTGCTGGAGGTGGACGAGGGGAGGCTGAGCGAATCACTGATCCAGGTGAGTCCAACCTACCCGTCTGACCCCTGTGTGTGTGTATTTGTGTGCGTGCTGAGCGAAATAGTTGTATTTCGGTTTTTAAACAACTAATTGAATTCCATTTAGTTCAATTTTTTTCTGTGAGCTTGGTGTGCAGTTTCTGTAGAGATAAATCAGATCAAGCCTAAACTGTGCGATGTAGTACAGAGATATAGTTTCCAACAGGCCAATATTCTATATAGTTTAGTGCAGAAAACATGGTCAATAACTACAATGACCATAATCCATTGCACACCTGCTTAAACTTGTCCAGTCTGTGCGGAGCAGAAACAGAAGCTGAGAGAAGAGAGAACACGCGATCGAGAGGGATTGAAAAAGTTGCTTCGTGAGCCTGAAAATACACGATGTAAGTGATTGATAGTTTCTGTTTAGCAGTCATAAAAGTATGCCTTATTTACTTTGAATAACTTCTAAAATAGGGATTTTGTCAGACAGCATAAGCAGCAGCTCTATAGAGATCAAATGATGACTTGGAATGAAATAAAACAAATATTTGATTAAAGTAAAGTAATGTGAATAAATGATGGTTAGTAAGTGATAAGCAGTAATGTCAGTCACTGTCATCATGGGACATGTATTAATTGTTTTATTCTGTGTTGTTACAGCAGTCAACTCACATAAAACATAGTGCATTTAATGTAAAAAATGGTTTTATCCAAACCTAAATCGAAAAATGTCATTATTTTTTTTATAATTGCACCGAAACCGAACCGACCTCAAAAAGCCCTAATTGCTCAGCACTATTGTGTGTGTGTGTGTGCATGTGGCCATAAGTGTGTGCATCAGAGGAGGCTGGTGGGAGGAGCTATAGGAGGACAGGCTCATTGTAATAGCAGTCAGCCCCACCCCATTCTCCCAGACCATAAGGAACTGCCATTCATCCAGTCAGCCCCACCCCATTCTCCCAGACCATAGAGACCTCCCATTCATCAATTCAGCCCCACCCCATTCTCCCAGACCATAGAGACCTCCCATTCATCCAGTCAGCCCCACCCCATTTTCCCAGACCATAGAGACCTCCCATTCATCCAGTCAGCCCCACCCCATTCTTCCAGACCATAGAGACCTCCCATTCATCAATTCAGCCCCACCCCATTCTCCCAGACCATAGAGACCTCCCATTCATCCAGTCAGCCCCACCCTATTCTCCCAGACCATAGAGACCTCCCATTCATCCAGTCAGCCCCACCCCATTCTCCCAGACCATAGAGACCTCCCATTCATCAATTCAGCTCCACCCCATTCTCCCAGACCATAGAGACCTCCCGTTCATCCAGTCAGCCCCACCCCATTCTCCCAGACCATAAGGAACTCCCATTCATAATAAATGGTATGTGACATGGCTTGGCAAAACTCCCTCCAACTCCACCCTCCTTTCCCCCACCCGTGATTGATGATCTAGCTAGAGGCACCCTATTTAGACTTTGCTTCTGTGTTCCTTGTCTGGGAGAACGCAATAATTGCAAATGGGGCATCTGGTTTGAGGTAGAGATGCATCGGCTTGGCACGAAAGGCCCAATCTGCATTGACATCGCCTGCCCAATCTTTTATCACTCTTGTCCTGCAGCCTTTTGTGTCTTTCTGTCTAATGTGAAGTAGGAGGCGTATAGAAGGGGGATGAGTGAATTAAAAAGGAGCACATTTCCATGTAAGCTTGGCAGTCAAAGTCTCTGTGAGATTGATCACTAGTGAGTATCGGTCTTGTCGCCCCTGTGCAGTGAGCTGTCTCTCTGTCTTGACTGGAACACAACCAGTCTGTCGGCCTTTCACACTCAGCAAAATAGATAAATAACCTTGCAGATAGGTAGTGAAGACACACAGCACTTCTTCTTCTTTGCTCCAAGGCTCGTCCAAGACAGTAGGACGTTGAAGCGCAGGGGCTCAAGCCCCACCGCCACTTTGCCGAGGAACAGGGAATCTAACGTGGTGACCTTTTTCCACATTCAGCCTTTCTGTTGAGGAGAGATTAATCTGTCAACAGAACAGCGGGCATATACCATCACATCGCCGTTCCCCATCCCTGTTCCACACACACATGCACACATGGCCCGGGGGAAACGGACACCCCTTAATGTCCCCTCACTTGAACACTCGGTGCCTCATGCAGTCCTAAGTGCAGCCATGGGAAGCGGTAATATCCCTTATTGGTTGTGTCGCTGGGCGGACTTGGGGAATGGAGCGGTGGCTTGGTGTGAAGAGGGTTGTTGGTAAGTGGTGATGTCTGAGGAGAGGCGCTGGGGGAGATATGGATGCAGGTTGATTCAGAGGGGGAAGAGAAAGCCTCCCGCTGGGAGGCTTTCACCCTGAGTGTGGTCTCCCATCTCAACTCACCCCACTGATTAATCACATTACGCTGACTGCTCTCTGCCACACGCCAATCACCATTTACACACACACGTGGCTGCACACACACACACCGCCAGGCTAGGATGATAATGTGGATGCTGCTATGAGGTAGTGAGCGTGATGGTGATGTCATATAGATGGAAGGAGGGAGGCTTTGAGAGATGTGTTAGGTACAGAGAGTGGTTCTCTGTGGAGAAGGATGGGTGTGAGAGGACAATTTCGTTCTGCCTCTCGATTCGCTTCAAGCAAAGGTCAAAGGGCAGAGTGAGAAGAGCTTGGTCTGGCCCTCCTTCAAACTGCGGTCAAGGAGGAGTCGGCCCCCAGGAGATGAGCGCGAGGGATGGGCGTGAGTGGCCTCACCGTCACCCCCTTCACCAAATTGACCGCAACAGAGAAATCAATAAAATGGTATACGTAGATCAAGGGCCTCTGTAGTCCTCTCACGGTGACACCGATACCGTCCCTGCTCAATATGAACTAGGGATCCCAGGGAGCCATTCCCATTAGGCAGAGTATTTATTGAAAATCCACTTCAGTTCGAAAGGGCACCTCTGCTACAGCTCTTTCAAGGAGGAATGTGGGATGTGGATGAATGGAATAAAAAAGATGGATAGATAAATAAATAGGAGTGAAGGGAAGGAGGGCTCTTAATGTATATAAGACCTTATTCAATCACATAATCTTCCCGGCCCCATGTCGTCATGTCTAATGCAATGATTTTTCAGTGAAACGTTGCGGCATGCCGGCCTTGACATGTCCATCTGTACGATGTGTCAACCCGTCCGAGTGGAATACATATCGGAGTTGATTGGCTCTCCTTACTTTGCATTAGGAGCCATCAGCGCCCCTGGCTTATGATGTACAGGTCCCTGAACTTCGGAAGTCATCACCAAACGCTCACCACCATTCATCCAGCATATCCATCCATAGGAATCTGCCTCTTCCATCTTATTAGCTTTACCTACGTCCTCACTCAGTACAGATTCCCTTCCCCTCAGTACAGATTCCCTTCCCCTCAGTACAGGTTCCCTTCCCCTCAGTACAGATTCCCTTCCCCTCAGTACAGGTTCCCTTCCCCTCAGTACAGGTTCCCTTCCCCTCAGTACAGATTCCCTTCCCCTCAGTACAGGTTCCCTTCCCCTCAGTACAGGTTCCCTTCCCCTCAGTACAGATTCCCTTCCCCTCAGTACAGATTCCCTTCCCCTCAGTACAGGTTCCCTTCCCCTCAGTACAGATTCCCTTCCCCTCAGTACAGGTTCCCTTCCCCTCAGTACAGGTTCCCTTCCCCTCAGTACAGGTTCCCTTCCCCTCAGTACAGATTCCCTTCCCCTCAGTACAGGTTCCCTTCCCCTCAGTACAGGTTCCCTTCCCCTCAGTACAGGTTCCCTTCCCCTCAGTACAGGTTCCCTTCCCCTCAGTACAGGTTCCCTTCCCCTCAGTACAGATTCCCTCTGTGAATAATGTCCCTTTGCAGTCAGCTGCTACTCTATGATCTTCATCTGATCTTGGCTTTATTTAAGGTTGCAGAGAGTTCAGTTATGGATGTCAGCACCATTTATTCATTGGCACGTACCCAGAAAGACGCCAGAAGACCCCTGCGTGTCGGCACACCGTAACGATTAGATCAAAAGGTGGCAAAACAGTTAATTTATTTGTTATAAAAGTTTGCCCAGTAAAAAGTGGGAACGCGTTACAGCAAAACCGAGGCAAAGGTCTCCTTGAAAAGGCCGGCTAGCTGACAAAGGTCTCCTTGAAAAGGCCAGCGGGCTGACAAAGGTCTCCTTGAAAAGTCCGGCGGGCTGACAAAGCCATTCAGTGCTGTTGTGAACCATGGACAGAGGAGGCTGTGAAAGAGACGTGTGGAAGTGCATTGTCTGGAGACGGGGGGGCAGGCTCATGCAATCCCGGTTGGGGGGAGGAGGGGGTCTGGATCCATTGTGTTTGGCCTCTATGCCCCCCTCCAGTGCCTTTCAGCAGCCCCCACCACCCCCGGACAGGGAAGACTGGCAGGTTCAGCATCGACTCCCATTGTCTGCACCGTGACAAGGCCACAACCTGAGGCCCTCAGCTCGCACTCCCTGCCTCGCTCTTTATTCAGCCCAAATAATAAAAGTTCAGCCACGATTTAAAACACTGGTGCTCTGTTCAGCCTGGTTCAGATGCATGATTCCCGCTGACGTTAATCACCGCACCAGTGGGATCAGGGGTTTCGTGGACTGGGGGATGGGCTCCAACTGCTACACTGACACACAGTATGCTTAACTGGTAGTGATGCACCGATATGACATTTTTGTCCGATACCGATATTTTCCTTGCAAAAAAAACGATAATGATAACCAATATATAACGTTTTTGCAGCCTTTTAAGCATTCTAGTACAGTTAAATAGTTAACACACACACATGGGCACAGCTGTCTAAGGCACTGCATCTCCGTGCAAGAGGTGACACTCCAGTCCCTGGTTCAAATCCAGGCTGTATCACATTCGGCCGTGATTGGGAATCCCATAGGGCAACACACAATTGGCCCAGCGTCGTCCGGGTTTAGCCGGTGTAGGCCGTCATTGTAAATAAGAATTTGTTCTTAACTGACTTGCCCAGTTAAATAAAGGTTACACACACACCACACTGTCCAAAAAAGTATTTTGTTGGCATTTACATATTTCCCCATTACCAGTAAAACATAATCAAAACCTATTTCTTTCACTTACTTGCTGTGCTGTTTCATTGTTCATTTGTTCAGTCGTTTCATTCTCAACCAGGATTGCATCATACATGTCAAGCAGGGACGTTTCAGGCCTCTCCATGGCCTCTCTTCCTTGGTGCACACTGTCACTGTGTCGGTTTCCATCTTGTCCAGCCTTTTATGTAACATTTCTTGTCTGCATCGAAGTAGCAGTCCTTGTACATAGCATCGAGCATGGTGGCAACACAGTAAAGAGAGAATGCCACCGAATCGCTTCTTCACAGTCTGTGTGGGCAGTTTTGTTGCTGGGGAAAACTGTTGTCAAGGGCAACTGTTTCATTCGCCAATGTGGGAAAGTAAAAACATCCACCTGGTTGGGAAAAGGGGCCATCTTCACTCCATAGACACTCGCACACTAGCTGCTAGGTAACTGGTTAGCTTAGCATTGGCGAAATCAGAATGGGCATGCACACTCCACTGTTATGTGACATAATCGGTGGCGTTAGAATTAGAATACAAATACTACACTGAACAAAATATAAATGCAACATTTAAAGTGTTTGTCCCATGTTCCATGAGCTGAAAAAAAATATCCCAGAAATGTTACATACGCACATAAAGCTTATCACGTCTGCTGCAGGGGCAGTTGATGAGCTTATTTCTCGAGTCAGTTGTTCGAATGGAGATAGCTAGTGTGTTCATGTTTCAAACATGTTCAAAAATGCCATTGAAATGGCAGCAGCGGTATGACAACCAGAATATTCATGAGCATGCAATACGACGAATCCTCAACGACACACTGTGCTGTCGGACTCAGCATGCTCATGGGGCTGATATCGCTGGTCCAAATGTCAGTTGTGAAGCTAATAGCAGTGACGCTATTACTGTGTAACTCCGGTAGGGCAACATCTGAAAAATAGTACCAAAAATAAAAAAAGTGTATCCGTGCTCGACCAGTCAGCGAAAGCCAACATCAACCACAACAGAGAACGGTTGATTGTCAAGGGCAATGAATTCCATTATCTTGGGGTTAATGGATTTCGCCTTTGAGTTGTCTCACTGATATTTTCTTACTCTATCGAATGACTGCTCGACTTGACTGCTCGATCAACACAGCAGAAATTGTGGGCTAGGTTAGGAATGCTGTGTTGCACGTCCAGCGCCAAATTTTACGTGGTGTCAGTATGTCATGTACCTACATTATATCCGAAGATGTTCTTATCTATCTGTGTTATATAGGTGTGCACGTCAGCTTTGACATTGGTTGTTCACATCCGGGTTAAACTAGACATCGGAGCGAATCCAATGTTGGCATTTTTAGCTAATATCGTCCGATTCCGATATGTTCATCGATATATCGTGCATCCCTATTAATTGGCATACTGGTGATATTTGGTTTGGTGCCCTTGTGCGGTTGGTGCCAACTGAGCACAAGAAGGCTAAACAATCCACAGATCATTAATGAGCCCCTCGCAGGCTGGGTTACTTACTGAGATAATACACTGCTAGCTACAACACAGTGGGTAGAGACTTAGAGCTGTGAAAGCTCCTTTCCAGGCTGGGTTACTTACTGAGATAATACACTGCTAGCTACAACACAGTGGGTAGAGACTTAGAGCTGTGAAAGCTCCTTTCCAGACTGGGTTACTTACTGAGATAATACACTGCTAGCTACAACACAGTGGGTAGAGACTTAGAGCTGTGAAAGCTCCTTTCCAGGCTGGGTTACTTACTGAGATAATACACTGCTAGCTACAACACAGACCTAGAGCTGTGAATGCAGCACCACACAGCTAGACAAAAAGACACAGCTACAGCTGCTTTTTTATGCTGGCCATTTGAAGGGGTTTGTTAGAGGATCTAGTTTTCCAAGATTTGGAAGACATTTCAAGGTCTCCTTAGATAATATAATTGACAGGCTTCAATAGGTTTTTAGGTTATTTTAGGGAGTTTACAAGTAAGTCAACCTTGTCTGATTTAAAACATCACGTTTGTAAACCCTCATGTTCTTCCGACTGGGCACACAATGGTTCCATGGATGACTGTTAGGAACCTCTTAGAGATCTCACATACATGAAGTCATGTAATACCCCGCAGCGCTTGTAGTTTTCTTTGAGGTCTTAATCAGTTTCCCTCCCCACATCATATAAACGCTAACCCACGGCCCCGGCTCCACTAGGTATAGTCCTTCAGGCAGAGAGAGGGAGTCTATGATGTTTAATTGGCCTTCATTTCCAAATTAGCCATGTCACATCAATGCTCGTCGTACTGTAGCACTGACCTGAGTGCATCAAAGCTAATGCATACACACAAAGAAATAAGAATAGCAACAACAACAAAATAGAAGACGATGAATACACAATGCTAGATCTATGAACCCTTTGGCCTGTTGTGATTGTTTTTCTGTGGCAATCATGAGTTATTTTCAAGCTGCATATCCCCAACCAAGGACATAAATAGAGCCCAACCGATATATCGGTTCACTGATATTATCGGCTGATATTGGCCTTTTACCGCTATATCCGTGTCGGACCATAACCGATATTCAATGAAGAGAATGATAGAAGGGAATTGTATGCTTATCTGAACACTTGCGACCATTTTCATGATGTGTCATTAATTTCACAATGAAAGAAATCAAGTTTATTTATTGGACAATTGCTAATTTGGATGTCAATTTATGAGAATTCAGTGTGAAAAATGTATATTTTTTGATTGTCCTGGCGTGAAACAGTATATCGGCAGAAGTTTCAGTCAATTTTGTCCTGCAAAAAATTGAAATCGTATCGGACCTAAAAAAAACGTATTGGTCGGACTCTAGCCATAATAGCTAATAAAAAATGACTCAACTATTAGATTGGTTTGATGATCTTCATGCAGCCTTAGTCAGAGGACAGAGGGAGGGGAACATAGAACTTTCTAGATTTCTCAGGGAAGACTTTGGTGTCAATGGGGAAGGTTGGGCGTCTATCATCGACACATTTGCACCATTTTGAGTCAATCCCGTGGATGTTTTGATGTACTGTGACAACTGTGTGGCGCTAAGGCTCTCTCACTGACTCCACATTCAACATGAAAAACGAACTGTCAGTAGCTCTTTTGAGCCCAGCTTAAGAAACTTCTGAGGACTTGGCTGCTAGAACTCCTGGTGATCTGTTATCTCTTCCACCAAGGCCGTAGCTGTCACTCACTCAGGCTGGGGCCAGATGAAAATGCTAAATATTTACTCACTTTTGGTGTGTGTGCGTGTGTGTGTGCGTGCGCACGGGACTGTGGTTTGTGTTTGTGTGCATGTGGTAGCGCACGTGTGTGTGTCTCAGTTTGCATGTGTGTGGTAAAGCTCAGGCTCAACGGTTGATGTTGCCCGGGGAGGGATTTTTTTAGCAGAATATCAGAGTGGTTCCTTAATGTTTTATGTTGGCCGATGTATTTAATATTACCCCATCTCCTGTTCAAAAGGAAAGGCTAATGACTACACGGCTCTGCTCGGCTTATTTAGTTGTAATTAATACATGTTGTGTGCAAATGCGCTACATTTCGAGAGGACGTATTAAGAGAAGAAAATGACTTTTGGATGTTAAGGGAAATACCAAGGGTCTTTTTATTGTGTTTAAGCCTTAACAGTTAAATATGGGAACATCATTTGAACGACGTCATGGTAAATAGCAGACCTTGACTTTAACAGTGGGAGATATTGTGTACCCATGTAGCTCTCCAGTAATAACCATGGAATAGTTTGCATTTTGAAACATACTGTGTTTATTTTGTACTTAGCTTTGTGGCACATAGCCTACCATGTTTTGATTAACATTAGAGGATTTGTCTAAAAGGGATGCTTAGATACTGTGATCATGTTCTGCAAAGCTGTTAAATACAGCTGTCACACACACACACACACACACACACACACACACACACATACACACACACACACACAGTTATCAAGGCCCTGAGTTAAATCCATGGGTACTGAACGTACCAGTCGTTAAAACTGACGCGGCACCCCAGTCTAGTCAATCTGAGTGTTGACAGAGTAGTCAGGAAACTCACACTATAACTCATTTCCTGTCTCTGACTCTTCACTTACCCAGCTCTAGTCCTAGACTGCACCCCAATGACACACTAGTCTCTATGGGTCCTGGTCAAAAGTAGTGCACTATAGATGGAATAGGGTGCCATTCAAGACACAGCCCTGCTGGTAGTGGTGTGTTCACCCCACTGGCTCTTTTAATTTCCTTTACACTATCTATTACTGTGTTCATCTGCTGGGAGTCTTGTGGTGGTCTGCAAGGCAAGACTTGTTTGCCCGGCCTTACCTTTGTCCTATAGTCCATTAGGATTTTATATATCTCACACTGTGCATCTGTCAATGTGTTGGACTCTCTAGAATGTTTCATTAAAGTGTTAATCAGCAATTGAACAATAACAAGTTTACTCCCCACCCCTGTTCTGGTAAAAACTGAGGGATGGGGCTGGAGAAATGTAACAACTCAAATTCATAGACAGAGTTATGGATGCAAAGACTGACCATCCTTGATGTCAAAATTGTAGTTTTTACAATTGTTTTAGGCTACATAGTGTTTGTTTACATTTACTTTGTTTACACACATTGGAGTAAAACAAGCTTACAGTATATTTTTGCTTTTGATGGGGTACAACAGTTGAACTAAGTCCATGAGTGAATTACAAGTTATATTCTTTGCACAATCAGTGGGTACATATCATTAAAATAGATTTAGCATATTGTTCGTTTAAGGGAATACAAGGAAGTGAGAGTTTTTTGAAAGACAAAGTGTAAGCGATTTATATTTTCTTATTAAAGTGATATGCTTTCTGTTGTTTTGTTGTTTTCTCGACATTAGATCTATCCTTTAAGCCTTCCAGAAACACATTAAATACATTTTACAAACTGCATGTTGTGACATTTTTCTATGGTAATTAAAATGACATGTTTAAGTGAATGTCTCTCACAAGGCAGTAAGGCCCACGGCCACTATTAGTCACAATTACAAACTGAGAGCAGGTTTACTGCATGCCTTATTACATGCTGCAGGAGAAACACTTTGTAGATTAAGTGTATTCATGTCAATTATGGCAAGATGTGGCCGTTGAAAAAAAACAAAAAATCATGCTTTGTGTGTGTGTTACTGCATCAGTACTCCACTACAAACCTATGTGTGTGGGCAGATTTTCTGTCTGGTTCTGAATTGTGATGTTTTTCCCTCTTCTTTTGGAGTCACCCAAAAAATATAAAATATTTCATTGAGAGAGTTACTTTCTCTCCATGTTCGCCATCAGTATGCACTGACAGTACTGTATGTCCCCCCAGTCAAACATAAAGCCAGCCTTTCTTTAGTGTCCGTCTTTATCGACAGGCTCTACCTAGGAGAGGAAATGTTGTAGTGTAATGTTCCCCGCTAGAATTTAGATTTCAAAGGAATGTGTTCTTACTCTTTACAGTCTCATTTAACCATTTCATTTGGTCAATATTATTGAAGAGTTGCTCTCCATTTTATACAGGAGGAATTTACATAGTGACGACCTGTATTGAAAACATGCATGTATATGGATGACAGTGTATATTTTATATATGGTGGAATAGACTATTTATAGGCATCATATTAAACAGTATCATGTCATTACATGCCTGTGTACACACTTGCATCATATTACACACACACACACACACACACACACACACACACACACACCGCTCAAGGGTGAAAGCTTAACTTGTCACTTTGATATGAGTTCTTAGCATCTATAGCAGAGGATTCTCACAAATATTTCAACTATTTCATTTGGTGGATTTCTTCACAGGTGTAGTAGAACAGAATGGTTGTGTAGTAGAACAGAATGGTTGTGTAGTAGAACAGAATGGTTGTGTAGTAGAACAGAATGGTTGTGTAGTAGAACAGAATGGTTGTGTAGTAGAACAGAATGGTTGTGTAGTAGAACAGAATGGTTGTGTAGTAGAACAGAATGGTTGTGTAGTAGAATATAATGGTTGTGTAGCAGAACAGAATGGTTGTGTAGCAGAACAGAATGGTTGTATAGCAGAACAGAATGGTTGTGTAGCAGAACAGAATGGTTGTGTAGTACCATACAATGGTTGTGTAGTAGAATATAATGGTTGTGTAGTAGAACAGAATGATTGTGTAGTAGCATAGAATGGCTGTGTAGTAGCATATAATGGTTGTGTAGTATAACATAATGGTGTAGTATAGTAGAATGGTTGTGTAGTAGAATAGCATGGTTGTGTAGCAGAACAGAATGGTTGTGTGGTAGCATAAAATGGTTGTGTTGTTGCATATAATGGTTGTGTAGCAGAACAGAATGATTGTGTAGTAGCATAGAATGGCTGTGTAGTAGCATATAATGGTTGTGTAGTAGAATATAATGGTGTAGTATAGTAGAATGGTTGTGTAGTCGAACAGCATGGTTGTGTAGTCGAACAGCATGGTTGTGTAGCAGAACAGAATGGTTGTGTAGCAGAACAGAATGGTTGCGCGGTAGAACAGAATGGTTGTGTACTAGAATAGAATGGTTGTGTACTAGAACAGAATGGTAGTGTACTAGAATAGAATGGTAGTGTACTAGAATAGAATGGTTGTGTACTAGAATAGAATGGTTGTGTACTAGAATAGAATGGTTGTGTACTAGAATAGAATGGTGGTGTACTAGAATAGAATGGTGGTGTACTAGAATAGAATGGTGGTGTACTAGAATAGAATGGTGGTGTACTAGAATAGAATGGTGGTGTACTAGAATAGAATGGTTGTGTACTAGAATATAATGGTTGTGTACTAGAATATAATTGTTGTGTACTAGAATATAATTGTTGTGTACTAGAATAGAATGGTGGTGTACTAGAATAGAATGGTGGTGTACTAGAATAGAATGGTGGTGTACTAGAATAGAATGATGGTGTACTAGAATATAATGGTTGTACTAGAATAGAATGGTTGTGTACTAGAATAGAATGGTGGTGTACTAGAATAGAATGGTGGTGTACTAGAATATAATGGTTGTGTACTAGAATATAATTGTTGTGTACTAGAATATAATTGTTGTGTACTAGAATAGAATGGTGGTGTACTAGAATAGAATGGTGGTGTACTAGAATAGAATGGTGGTGTACTAGAATAGAATGGTTGTGTACTAGAATATAATGGTTGTACTAGAATAGAATGGTTGTGTACTAGCATTGAACAGTTGGTTGCATGTTTCTCTGTTTATACTGTTTCAATTTGACATTTAGATATGTCCTCTAAATTGCTGTAATGTACCTTATCCATGTTGTTTTACAACACACACACACACACCCACACACACACACACACACTGGAACTTCTCCCATCCCACAACCAATCCGCGACTCACCTCTCCCTCCACAGCAACGACTGTTCCAGCTGGGGCCTGATGATTTTTGATTGGCTGTGCCCAAGCCGGGGCTTTTGTTTTGGCCCTTGCTTGTTATTATTATTTATCTTGTTTGTCAATCACCCAGCAGCCATCGCCTGCCTGCCATTTCTAACCATGGCTCTCATCCATATGCATGGGCCCCTCATTACCTGGACTTGCCTTGCTCCTTGGCGGCAGAGCTGCAGGGCCTCTGCAGATGCAGCCCGTGCCAGCCTTTGTTCCTGCAGGACTAACAACAACAGGTGACTGGAGCAAGCCTTCCGTATTGTTGCCCGGCTTGGCCATCATCTGCATGGTGTAAAGTGCAAATGTGGGACAGGACGATAAGTATGGCCATACATCGGGCCCATTGGATTACCGCTTAAGCAGGAAAAGCTGTAAAAAGCCGGTTCCCCCCTCGAGCTTAATTGAAGCCTTATTTTGGCACGCTGTACCATATCCCCCTTTTCCTGCATCAAATGCTAATTCAACAATGAAATGCGAAATACATTATGCTGATCAAGGAGGCTTGGAGGAAAACAAAACACAAAGGGACTGGATGGACGGTTGAAGTGGTGGGGGGGCTGGGCTGCTTCAACAGGGATATGATGGTGAAGGTTAAAGTGGTGGGGAGTCTGGGCTGCTTCAACAGGGATATGATGGTGAAGGTTAAAGTGGTGGGGAGGCTGGGCTGCTTCAACAGGGATATGAGGGAAAAGGTTAAAGTGGTGGGGGGGCTGGGCTGCTTCAACAGGGATATGATGGAGAAGGTTAAAGTGGTGGGGAGTCTGGGCTGCTTCAACAGGGATATGATGGTGAAGGTTGAAGTGGTGGGGGGGCTGGGCTGCTTCAACAGGGATATGAGGGAAAAGGTTAAAGTGGTGGGGGGGCTGGGCTGCTTCAACAGGGATATGATGGAGAAGGTTAAAGTGGTGGGGAGTCTGGGCTGCTTCAACAGGGATATGATGGTGAAGGTTAAAGTGGTGGGGAGGCTGGGCTGCTTCAACAGGGATATGATGGAGAAGGTTAAAGTGGTGGGGAGGCTGGGCTGCTTCAACAGGGATATGAGGGAGAAGGTTAAAGTGGTGGGGAGTCTGGGCTGCTTCAACAGGGATATGATGGTGAAGGTTAAAGTGGTGGGGAGGCTGGGCTGCTTCAACAGGGATATGAGGGAGAAGGTTAAAGTGGTGGGGAGGCTGGGCTGCTTCAACAGGGATATGATGGTGAAGGTTAAAGTGGTGGGGAGTCTGGGCTGCTTCAACAGGGATATGATGGTGAAGGTTAAAGTGGTGGGGAGGCTGGGCTGCTTCAACAGGGATATGAGGGAAAAGGTTAAAGTGGTGGGGGGGCTGGGCTGCTTCAACAGGGATATGATGGAGAAGGTTAAAGTGGTGGGGAGTCTGGGCTGCTTCAACAGGGATATGATGGTGAAGGTTGAAGTGGTGGGGGGGCTGGGCTGCTTCAACAGGGATATGAGGGAAAAGGTTAAAGTGGTGGGGGGGCTGGGCTGCTTCAACAGGGATATGATGGAGAAGGTTAAAGTGGTGGGGAGTCTGGGCTCCTTCAACAGGGATATGATGGTGAAGGTTAAAGTGGTGGGGAGGCTGGGCTGCTTCAACAGGGATATGATGGAGAAGGTTAAAGTGGTGGGGAGGCTGGGCTGCTTCAACAGGGATATGAGGGAGAAGGTTAAAGTAGTGGGGAGTCTGGGCTGCTTCAACAGGGATATGATGGTGAAGGTTAAAGTGGTGGGGAGGCTGGGCTGCTTCAACAGGGATATGAGGGAGAAGGTTAAAGTGGTGGGGAGTCTGGGCTGCTTCAACAGGGATATGATGGAGAAGGTTAAAGTGGTGGGGAGGCTGGGCTGCTTCAACAGGGATATGATGAAGGTTAAAGTGGTGGGGAGTCTGGGCTGCTTCAACAGGGATATGATGGTGAAGGTTAAAGTGGTGGGGAGGCTGGGCTGCTTCAACAGGGATATGAGGGAGAAGGTTAAAGTGGTGGGGAGTCTGGGCTGCTTCAACAGGGATATGATGGAGAAGGTTAAAGTGGTGGGGAGGCTGGGCTGCTTCAACAGGGATATGATGAAGGTTAAAGTGGTGGGGAGGCTTGGCTGCTTCAACAGGGATATGATGGAGAAGGTTAAAGTGGTGGGGAGGCTGGGCTGCTTCAACAGGGATATGAGGGAAAAGGTTAAAGTGGTGGGGAGGCTGGGCTGCTTCAACAGGGATATGATGGAGAAGGTTAAAGTGGTGGGGAGGCTGGGCTGCTTCAACAGGGATATGATGAAGGTTAAAGTGGTGGGGAGGCTGGGCTGCTTCAACAGGGATATGATGAAGGTTAAAGTGGTGGGGAGGCTGGGCTGCTTCAACAGGGATATGATGGAGAAGGTTAAAGTGGTGAAGAGGCTGGGCTGCTTCAACAGGGATATGATGGAGAAGGTTAAAGTGGTGGGGAGGCTGGGCTGCTTCAACAGGGATATGATGGAGAAGGTTAAAGTGGTGGGGAGGCTGACCTGCTTCAACAGGGATATGATGGAGAAGGTTAAAGTGGTGGGCAGTCTGGGCTGCTTCAACAGGGATATGATGGAGAAGGTTAAAGTGGTGGGGAGGCTGGGCTGCTTCAACAGGGATACGATGTCTGGGACCCAATGTACAACATTGGTTCCCTGGGCTGTTACCAGGGCTGTAACTAGGGTTGTGACCAGTGCTGTAACCAGGTCTATAACCAGGGTTGTGACCAAGGCTGTCACCAGGGTTCTAACCAAGACTGTGACCAGGGCTGTAACCAGGGCTGTGACCTGGACTGTAACCAGGGCTAGGACCAGGGCTCAGGTACAGTGCTTTGTGTCCCTTTGTGTTCTAGTTGAAATGTTGATCTGGAAAACACGGGCACTTGGGCAAGGGCACACACGTACCACAGACACACACACAGAAATTGGTGCATACACCGTTGTGGGTCAGTGCTACATTGTATAATGGACAGCTACATTAGCTAGAGTGTATGCCGTAGACCCATTCAGACACATACAAAAGCTTTATGAATCAGAACTTTGTGTTTTTCTTCTTGGAGCTAAACTTTCTTTATCTCAGTGACAGATGGCAAATGAATCTGGGAGAAACATATTCAGATGGCACTTTATTCTCCAGACAAACTCATATAATTTCAGTCCGGAATGATCGCTTTCTTCAATTGAGTTTATTTGATTAAGTAATGGTCATATCAGCCTTCAATGCTGTATTAAGATCTATCAAAGTTAAATAATTGTATTGCCACAGTGACACAGGTTATATGTGTTTCATCTCAATCCTCTCTGGAGAAGTGGAGATGTCACCTATGTGAAAGGCTCACCTTCTTGTGAGCTTCAGACATAGATTATGTACACTTTAACAAGGTTCTACTGTCGGTCACCTTTATAATGACTAACTAGGACAGATTGGTCGCTCTGAGGGAGCCAGATCCATGGGCATGACCTGTGGGCCTAACAGCATTGGGGGGGGGGCATGACCTGAGAGGGAGACGGGGGCATGACTTGTGGGAGAGAGGGGCATGACCTGTGGGGGAGATGGGAGCATGACCTGTGGGGCTAACTGCTTGGGGGGACAGGGGCATGACCTGTGGGGGAAAGGAGCATGACCTGTGGGGGAGACGGGGGGAGAGATGGGGGCATAACCTGTGGGGGAGATGGGGACATGACCTGTGGGGCTAACAGCTACAGGGAGATGGGGGTATGATCTTTGAGGCTAACAGCTAGGGGGGACATGACCTGTGGGGCTAACAGCGAGGGGGGACATGGGGGTATGACCTGTGGGGGAGACGAGGGGAGTTGGGGGCATGACCTGAGGGGGAGACGGGGGCATGACGTGGGGGAGACAGGGGTATAACCTGTGGGGGAGATGGGGGCATAACCTGTGGGGCTAACAGCTAGGGGGAGATGGGGGCATGACCTGTGGGGCTAACAGATACGGGGAGATGTGGGCATGACTGGTGGGGCTAACAGCGAGGGGGGACATGGGGCATGACTTGCGGGGCTAACAGCTAGGGGGGACATGGGGGCATGACCTGTGGGGCTAACAGCGAGGGGGGACATGGGGGAGGTGGGCTCAGAGTTACAGACCACACACACATAAGATACATAATGCATGTACACATGCAGATATAGCCATGCACGTACATGCATGCAAACACACACATGCATGCAAACACACACACACACACACACACACACACACAGTATCCTAAAGAGTTTTTCAGTATATCCACTTGCTCAGAGAGTTGCCTGTACAGTGCAGCGGTAATGTCTATGAGATCCCTCCATTCCTCTTCACATACTTCGTTGTTTACGTAACTGTTCAGGTGTGCCCACACTTCAGAATCCGACACATTTCTTTTGAAAAGACAAACGTAATGTCACGCCAAGTCATTCCAGCTTTTAGTTTAATGTGGTTTTGGAATCTGTCACCCTTGTTTTCCGAATAGCAACCCTCAGTGAGATTCTGAGGTGTTTGTTGGCTTTGGAGTAAAGATCCTGGATTAGGACTGAGTGGTCAACTTTAGATTAGATTAGCCATATGTCACCAGTTCAGTCTACAAAACTTGTCAACATTTCTGCTTGTAAAGTAAAGAAGAACACAGAAAGAATGTGAAGAGTACGTATGCCTTCTGTTGGTGCTAATTTTAATTTTGGATTGACAATTTGGCAGACTGACAAAATCTGCTCTGCAAATACTGTAGCTGATTGTTGAAATATATGTTATAGGAATATCTGAATCCATGACCATGGGATTTTGACCACTTGTTTTTGCTGATATACTTTGTAAATGTTGATTGCGGAGAAAGTGCACCTTTATTTACATTTTAAGGGTTTTATTGTTTAGTCAGAAGACAGACAGATGAAATGGAATGAGAACATATTTATATAATTCCTCACTAATGAGATAAAGAGTCTACTGTCATTCAACTGGTCTGTTATGATGTGACGTGGAAGGCATCTGAAGAGACTCCATTTGTAATAGGCATACTACATTTGTCCTGGTAAAAAATAATAATAGTTGGTCATTATGTTTTTTGTCAATTACTGGTATATTCAATCATACCAAACAAAAAGGCCTTAGTCAATGTTTACATGTTTTGTCAGCACCTCATTTGCATACTGGATATACAAGACACATTGGGAGATTCATCTCATTCCATTATTCTTCCATAAACTGTTCTGAAAGTTACCTGCAATTAAATCCCCTAAAACTACATCAAACCATCACTTTTCCCACCTTTAAAGCGTTGGGACTCTAATTGACAAAGCTCATGATTCAAATGAAAATGGATGTGGATACCTCTTCAGAATGGCTCTTGTTTGACTGCTCTTCAGTATGAAAATCGAACAGAGGCCTTTCAGCCGTTCACTGCGACTCTCCGTGGTACCGCAGTGGTGAGACGTCAGTCTGACAAAAGCCACGTGCTCTGTCTGACGCTTCGCCAAAATCTGTGGGCAAAAAAATATTCAAATGTGAAAATTGCATCTGTCAGACAGATCGAAAAATATCATCTTGCTGTCTTTGAATTGGAGGGAAAAAATATCAAATGTGTTGGTTGTCAGTCTCCAGCCAGATCGGTAGAGGAAAACATGGAGTTCTTACCCACTGTATACATCTGTTGAGATTCCCCCTGAATCCTTTGATTCTAAAAACTGTTTTGCTTGGAGAACATGTTGTATTGATTGTGCTGTTCCTGTGACTATCATTTGAGATTTGTTGATCTTCTCTTCAACTTCACTGTTGGGAATATTCGCTGCCTGAAGAGAGAATCACAGGAGCCTGCAACATGAAAAGTTTAGTATTATAGAAAGGGAACAGTGGAGCCCATAGAAAGGGAACAGTGGAGGCCATAGAAAGGGAACAGTGGAGGCCATAGAAAGGGAACATTGGAGGCCATAGAAAGGGAACAGTGGAGGCCATAGAAAGGGAACAGTGGAGGCCATAGAAAGGGAACAGTGGAGGCCATAGAAAGGGAACAGTGGAGGCCATAGAAAGGGAACAGTGGAGGCCATAGAAAGGGAACAGTGGAGGCCATAGAAAGGGAACAGTGGAGGCCATAGAAAGGGAACAGTGGAGGCCATAGAAAGGGAACAGTGGAGGCCATAGAAAGGGAACAGTGGAGACCATAGAAAGGGAACAGTGGAGACCATAGAAAGGGAACAGTGGAGACCATAGAAAGGGAACAGTGGAGACCATAGAAAGGGAACAGTGGAGGCCATAGAAAGGGAACAGTGGAGACCATAGAAAGGGAACAGTGGAGGCCATAGAAAGGGAACAGTGGAGGCCATAGAAAGGGAACAAATTGATCTGTGTACCCCGTGTGTCTACTTATTCTTCCAATCAGAAAAGTGAGTACTAGTGACATGCCAAACAGTGTGTCAACGTCCACCTGTATGCTTTGTATGCGCTAAAGAAACACATGCTAGATGACAGAGAGAAACAAGACATGCCATCATATTAAATCTTTATTCCGCAATATCACTTCTGTATGTTTTTTAATTGGAGTATCAATGCTGGGAGACAGTTTCTCCACAGTTGTTCCGGTCCTATACAATGTCCTATACAATACTATACAATACAATATTGTCTTCCTACTCAAGAAAGACCATTAGTTTCCATGCTCATTCAAATCAAAGTGTGTGTCACGTGTGCCGAATACAACAGGTGTAGACCTTACATTGAAATGCTTACTTACAGGCTCTAACCAATAGTGCAAAAAAGGTATTAGGTGAACAATAGGTAAGTTAAGAAATAAAACAACAGTAAAAAGACAGGCTATATACAGTTGCGAGGCTATAAAAGTAGCGAGGCTACATACAGATACCAGGTTAGTCAGGCTGATTGAGGTAGTATGTACATGTAGATATGGTTAAAGTGACTATGTATATATGATGAACAGAGAGTAGCAGTAGCGTAAAGGAGGGGTTGGCGGGTGGTGGGTGGCGGGACACAATGCAGATAGCCTGGTTAGCCAATGTGCATTGGGCATTGCGCAGTACAGAAAGTTACACACTATTTGTTGCTCTGTCTTGACATCATTAGGGATTTTACCAGTCTCCAGGAGCCCAAATGAGCGTTCGGTGACTGTAACAGCCCTCCAATAATCTCCCCCAAATGCCGAGTGTGTCTGTATGTGTGTCTGTCTGGAGGCCTGCCGGGAAGGGTCTGGCATAGCCTCATCTAGCACTGGTTTTGACAGAACTACACATATGGCGACGCCTTTGTGTCAATTACCGTCTATGGGGGCTGTTGATAATTAACTAGATGACAGACAAATGAAATAACAATTACACTGAGAAATTCCATCTCCAATTCAAACTCTTTACCTCAACCTTGCAGCTTCAGTCGGTGAAGAAAGTATTGGAGACAACATTGGAAATGGTCACAGACAAGGCCACAACACACTTTAATTTTCTGTCTCTTCTTAACGAGCTGCGGCAGAGGAAAACAACACCAATAATCAGATTCTGGGAGCATTAGCGACGATGACTGTTGAGGCTGAATGGTTTTGCTGCTGTGTTATTGCATTTCATTCTGAATCAACGATATGTTGTTGAGGAGGACTTTGTTCTTCAGCCCAGGGTAATGTTCCTCAGACTTGGAAGAGAGGAGAAGAGGAAATAGAAATTCATAATCCCTCTTCACGTGGTGGTGGATCTTTGCTGCTTCGTTGTGGTCCTGTTTCTGCGAGGCCTGCAAAGCTCTCCAAAACAGTTTTTTTTTACATACCAAGGGAAGACAATAAAGTGGAGTGGCAGTTTGAATTTCCAGAATGAATTTATTTCCACTACACATGTCGCGTAATGTTTCCGTAATCTTCTTTTGAATTGGGTTGAAGCATTTTGGAGGATTCTTGAACATGTTATTTTCTGGTTTGCGCTTTCAAAATAACTGGGTTAATATCCAAAAGTGTTTTGCACAGTAAGATGTGGATCATAAACTGTGACCAAGTTTGTGCTTGCATTTACTTTCTTTTTCGCTGCAAGGTGGTTGACATCGGATATCCAAATAATTTGTAAAATAATTATCTTCTATCAAATATGGCATTTTCCTGAAAGACAATAGTTTACTTCTATAATGTCTAATAAGCAGTAAGGAAGCAGTGATCAGCAGCTGCACTACAGAGATGAGCACAATGGAGTGAGTATTCATTAATCAAATAGGGTTTCTGCCTGAAAGGGCAAGAGCAAATAATTAGCTGTCTCTATTTTGGGCTGGAAAGTCCCAAATGGCACTCTATTCCGTATATAGTGCACTATTTTTCGCCAGGGCTCATAGGGCAATTTGGGATGCAACCTAGGTGTTTATAATGCACCCCAACCCCGGAACAATTAAAGAAAGAAAACACATATTGTTAGTGAGATCTTTGGAATAACATTGGAAGCCCCATCATTAGTACACATCACCATACACTTTTTGGGGGAGAATGTCATGTCTCACATCCCATTCTATGTGCTGTTTCCCAATTGATGTCCACTATGATCAACAGCCTTCATTATTGAATTATAATAAGGCTACATAACTGGGCCACACTTGTTTGCTCTAATTGGGAGAACATTCAGTGGCTAATATAGAAGCAACACACGTTTAATATAACTGTTGCAGACCACACTAGAACTGACAAAACCCACAGTATTTCTTTCCAACTTGGTTGGTTTCTAGACTTTTGAATCCACGGGGGAAGGGGAGAGATGTCATCATTAGTGGACAGTAGAGCATGGCCAGTGATGGCTCATGGCTGCTCCGTTCCAGGGCAGTGGTCAGTGTGTGTGTGTGTGTGTCCTGGCCTGGTCATGTGACAGAGTGCCAGCCTGCTCCTGCTGTTTAAATTAGGGGAGCTAATGAGGGCACATCTAATCCCACTCTTTCTCCTCCTCCTCTTTCTGTTCCTCCTCTTCCTCATCTTTCTCATCCTCCTTTTTCTCTTCTTTCTCTTCTTCATCTTTCTCATCCTCCTCTTTCTCCTCCTCTTTCTAATCCTCTCTCCTCTTTCTCCTCCTCCTCTTTATCTTCCTCCTCTTCCGTCTTTCCGAGAAGATGAAAAAAGGTAGCTATGCTTCATTTAATTTATTCAACTGACCTTTCCATGCACAATTAACATTTAATTGGAAATTAAGATTTTCTCATTTTCCACCTGCTCATCTTCCTCACTGTTTGGACCTGTATGATAATTGTAAAGCTCGACTTTGGCATTCTGAAAGTCAAATGATATTTTAAAACTGAAGTTACTAGGTTAATCTTATTTATAAATGGTAAATTACCATGTTTTCCAAGGAAGCTGATGCGAACCGACAAACTCGGAATGAAAGTCTCCATTAATCGCCAGCGTTATTACGTGTTTGAACTGTGGTTCGCCGGAGCTTATACTGAAGTTGTTCCCGTTGAGGTAAATAAATGGATACAGCAGCGAGAGCACTAGATTACCTGACCTATTCCTACTCATCCTCCTACCTGCCGTGTATTCTATGTATTCCCATAGAAACAGTTAGCGTGCTAATTTCAAGATAAACGTAGATATGCAATGTTTGTCTGAACCATGTCAGTTCCCTGCGGTGACGCTTATCTTGAAAGTACTGAATGTATGCAAAAATATCTCAGAACCATCCACGCTCTGATGTACTGTACTGGTGTTTGTATGGAACCTTCCGATAATGATGTTAGGTGTTGTATAGAAGGATAGTGGAGTTGAACCTTCTCTAATGGACCAGTGGATGTAAATGAGTAGTTATATTGAACACCAGTGGAGGTCTCAGAGGTTCCCAGTGCTGGGTCTTGATTCTAGCTTGGTGCTGTGTGGATGTTCCCAGTGCTGGGTCTTGATTCTAGCTTGGTGCTGTGTGGATGTTCCCAGTGCTGGGTCTTGATTCTAGCTTGGTGCTGTGTGGATGTTCCCAGTGCTGGGTCTTGATTCTAGCTTGGTGCTGTGTGGATGTTCCCAGTGCTGGGTCTTGATTCTAGCTTGGTGCTGTGTGGATGTTCCCAGTGCTGGGTCTTGATTCTAGCTTGGTGCTGTGTGGATGTTCCCAGTGCTGGGTCTTGATTCTAGCTTGGTGCTGTGTGGATGTTCCCAGTGCTGGGTCTTGATTCTAGCTTGGTGCTGTGTGGATGTTCCCAGTGCTGGGTCTTGATTCTAGCTTGGTGCTGTGTGGATGTTCCCAGTGCTGGGTCTTGATTCTAGCTTGGTGCTGTGTGGATGTTCCCAGTGCTGGGTCTTGATTATAGCTTGGTGCTGTGTGGATGTTCCCAGTGCTGGGTCTTGATTCTAGCTTGGTGCTGTGTGGAGGTTCCCAGTGCTGGGTCTTGATTCTAGCTTGGTGCTGTGTGGATGTTCCCAGTGCTGGGTCTTGATTCTAGCTTGGTGCTGTGTGGATGTTCCCAGTGCTGGGTCTTGATTCTAGCTTGGTGCTGTGTGCATGTTCCCAGTGCTGGGTCTTGATTCTAGCTTGGTGCTGTGTGGATGTTCCCAGTGCTGGGTCTTGATTCTAGCTTGGTGCTGTGTGCATGTTCCCAGTGCTGGGTCTTGATTCTAGCTTGGTGCTGTGTGGATGTTTCCAGTCTGGGTCTTGATTCTAGCTTGGTGCTGTGTGGATGTTCCCAGTGCTGGGTCTTGATTCTAGCTTGGTGCTGTGTGGATGTTCCCAGTGCTGGGTCTTGATTCTAGCTTGGTGCTGTGTGGATGTTCCCAGTGCTGGGTCTTGATTCTAGCTTGGTGCTGTAGAGTCTTTTGTCTCCAAGTTGCCTGAGTGTTCTCTCAGGTGCATTTTGGTGTCTCTGTGGAGGCGAGCAGGGGGCAAACTGTACTGACAGGAGCTGTGTGTGTATATGCTTTTTGTATCCGTAGGTGTCCATGAATCTGTGACCTTTAAAATGTTTAAAACCTTCTAGACTGTAATGTGATTTTTGGATTGAAATAAAGCATTTAAATGTGTCTCTGTGTGTGTTTACAGAACCTGATAAAGAACCTACCAGAACAGAAGGAGCTGAGCGCTCTGGCAGAACTGAAGAATGAGTACGAGGAACTATGTGAGCCTGAACAGTTTGGCATTGTGGTGAGTAGGTCTTACTATACCCTGTCTTACACACACTTACCTACATACCTACAGAGGAAAGGTATTTCAGTTGGTTATTGATAAGGATAGATCCCTCTCTATCTCTCTCTCTCACCCCTCTCTCTCCCCCTCTCTATCTTTCTCTCTCCCCCCCTCTCTTGCTCTCTCTTCCCACTCTCCCATTCTCTCTCTCCCCACTCTCACTCTCACCCCTCTCTCCTTCCCTCATATTCCAGTGCATCAAACACTACCTACTCTCATAACCACTCCCCTTTCCTCTATTTCAATTCTGTTCCATTTTTTTGTGTCACAACGCAGACCCCCACCTTTTTCTTTTCTTGCTACTTCACACACCATTATATGTCTACCTCTTCATTAAGGAGGTTAGTGTAGGGCCGAGACAGTAGGGAGGGGACTAGGAAATTAAGAATAGGACCATTGAGAAAGCAATTGGGGAATAGAAAAAGACGGCCTTGAGGCTTTATGCATTATCAGACCTATTCAATATCTTAAAGACCAAGAATGTTTCATAACAAGTCCGATATGGTAGCCTGCTCTTTGACTGACAGAAGCCATGATTGTGATAAATAATAAAGTGTGAAACTTGGTTTCAATATAGTAGCTTAATTGTGTGTCCTTGTGTTGTGAAAGTCACAGTGTCATTCCTGGCCTAAACAAATTCCATATTCTGGCATAAACCATCAATATTGCCTAGTGATAGAGTCATAGCCTTGGGCTTTGGGTTCTCTGTAATAAAGTTAGTGCACTCTACTTCATAGTGAAGTCAGAACAGCTCAATGTTACACTCCAAGCCACTATAAGTGATTTAGTATATGGTTGCCTCAAGCGCGAGCTGTAGTTGATGCTGAGGTTATACTTTAGCCTACAGTTGTATTTTTACACTTTCTACAGAGTCATGTAGAAGTGAGTCTATAAAGTGACTTTATTGTTTTATCTTACAATTACTTTTTTATACCACATTGATTTATCCAGAGCACATTATCATAGTACATTCCAGATAACTTTATACATGTATATTTAGTTATATCTTTATATTTTCATGTCGGTTTTACTCCTCCAGTTCGTTGTCTGAAAGAGATTATTCTCAGTTAACCTAATGGGTTAAAAATAATATGATAACGTTAAATTGGGGTAGACCTGCAAATCAGTTTGTACCCATTCAGTAAAACTGGGTGGTGTCTGTACCTGTGGCTCTTTGAGGATGTAATGAAGCAAGTTCCCCCATGATATCTATCGTAGAGCTATCATGGAAATATACTACTCCAGCTGGTGAATCTACCTCATCAGGACCACCACGACACACAGGGGCTCCTGAGGGAAATAAGTCACTTTCAACCGTCACTCCCTCTAGAGCCGTCACTCCCTCTAGCCGCCACTCCCTCTAGAGCCGCCACTCCCGCTAGAGCCGCCACTCCCGCTAGAGCCGCCACTCCGGCTAGAGCCGTCACTCCCTCTAGAGCCGCCACTCCCTCTAGAGCCGCCACTCCCTCTAGAGCCGCCACTCCCTCTAGCCGCCACTCCCTCTAGCCGCCACTCCCTCTAGCCGCCACTCCCTCTAGAGCCGTCACTCCCTCTAGCCGCCACTCCCTCTAGAGCCGCCACTCCCTCTAGAGCCGCCACTCCCTCTAGAGCCGCCACTCCCTCTAGAGCCGCCACTCCGGCTAGAGCCGTCACTCCCTCTAGAGCCGCCACTCCCTCTAGAGCCGCCACTCCCTCTAGCCGCCACTCCCTCTAGCCGCCACTCCCTCTAGAGCCGTCACTCCCTCTAGCCGCCACTCCCTCTAGAGCCGCCACTCCCTCTAGAGCCGCCACTCCGGCTAGAGCCGTCACTCCCTCTAGAGCCGTCACTCCCTCTAGAGCCGCCACTCCGGCTAGAGCCGCCACTCCCTCTAGAGCCGCCACTCCCTCTAGAGCCGCCACTCCCTCTAGAGCCGCCACTCCCTCTAGAGCCGCCACTCCCTCTAGAGCCGCCACTCCCTCTAGAGCCGCCACTCCCGCTAGAGCCGCCACTCCGGCTAGAGCCGCCACTCCGGCTAGAGCCGCCACTCCGGCTAGAGCCGTCACTCCCTCTAGAGCCGTCACTCCCTCTAGAGCCGTCACTCCCTCTAGAGCCGCCACTCCGGCTAGAGCCGTCACTCCCTCTAGAGCCGCCACTCCCTCTAGAGCCGCCACTCCCTCTAGAGCCGCCACTCCCTCTAGAGCCGCCACTCCCTCTAGAGCCGCCACTCCCGCTAGAGCCGCCACTCCGGCTAGAGCCGCCACTCCGGCTAGAGCCGCCACTCCCTCTAGAGCCGCCACTCCCTCTAGAGCCGCCACTCCCTCTAGAGCCGCCACTCCCTCTAGAGCCGCCACTCCGGCTAGAGCCGCCACTCCGGCTAGAGCCGCCACTCCGGCTAGAGCCTCCACTCCCTCTAGAGCCGCCACTCCGGCTAGAGCCGTCACTCCCTCTAGAGCCGCCACTCCCTCTAGAGCCGCCACTCCCTCTAGAGCCGCCACTCCCTCTAGAGCCGCCACTCCCTCTAGAGCCGCCACTCCCGCTAGAGCCGCCACTCCGGCTAGAGCCGCCACTCCGGCTAGAGCCGCCACTCCCTCTAGAGCCGCCACTCCCTCTAGAGCCGCCACTCCCTCTAGAGCCGCCACTCCCTCTAGAGCCGCCACCCTCTAGAGCCGCCACTCCCTCTAGAGCCGCCACTCCCGCTAGAGCCGCCACTCCGGCTAGAGCCGCCACTCCGGCTAGAGCCGTCACTCCCTCTAGAGCCGTCACTCCCTCTAGAGCCGTCACTCCCTCTAGAGCCGCCACTCCGGCTAGAGCCGTCACTCCCTCTAGAGCCGCCACTCCCTCTAGAGCCGCCACTCCCTCTAGAGCCGCCACTCCCTCTAGAGCCGCCACTCCCGCTAGAGCCGCCACTCCGGCTAGAGCCGCCACTCCGGCTAGAGCCGCCACTCCCTCTAGAGCCGCCACTCCCTCTAGAGCCGCCACTCCCTCTAGAGCCGCCACTCCCTCTAGAGCCGCCACTCCCTCTAGAGCCGCCACTCCCGCTAGAGCCGCCACTCCGGCTAGAGCCGTCACTCCCTCTAGAGCCGTCACTCCCTCTAGAGCCGTCACTCCCTCTAGAGCCGCCACTCCGGCTAGAGCCGTCACTCCCTCTAGAGCCGCCACTCCCTCTAGAGCCGCCACTCCCTCTAGAGCCGCCACTCCCTCTAGAGCCGCCACTCCCGCTAGAGCCGCCACTCCGGCTAGAGCCGCCACTCCGGCTAGAGCCGCCACTCCCTCTAGAGCCGCCACTCCCTCTAGAGCCGCCACTCCCTCTAGAGCCGCCACTCCCTCTAGAGCCGCCACTCCGGCTAGAGCCGCCACTCCGGCTAGAGCCGCCACTCCGGCTAGAGCCTCCACTCCCTCTAGAGCCGCCACTCCGGCTAGAGCCGTCACTCCCTCTAGAGCCGCCACTCCCTCTAGAGCCGCCACTCCCTCTAGAGCCGCCACTCCCTCTAGAGCCGCCACTCCCTCTAGAGCCGCCACTCCCGCTAGAGCCGCCACTCCGGCTAGAGCCGCCACTCCGGCTAGAGCCGCCACTCCCGCTAGAGCCGCCACTCCCTCTAGAGCCGCCACTCCCTCTAGAGCCGCCACTCCGGCTAGAGCCGCCACTCCGGCTAGAGCCGCCACTCCGGCTAGAGCCTCCACTCCCTCTAGAGCCGCCACTCCGGCTAGAGCCGCCACTCCGGCTAGAGCTGATTTCATCATATACAGAGAAATCAAATCAAGGGTAAGAGGACAATGACTTTGGTTTGACAACTTCCTCATCAACAGGAATACATTTGAGCTGTAATGAAACATTAGGACCAGGTCTGGGAAAAACTGCCTCGCAGCGTCAGATTATACGGCAATCTGTGGCATGTTGTGGAGGTTGCCGCACTGGCACATCTCTCAACTGCTGACTATACAGACATTTGCGTTAGAGCTCTGCAAAGCCACATTGGCCACACATTAAACAACATATAACTTATAAATACTTAACTAGGACTTCATAGAGCCTTCATAAACCCTACGTAGGCTCGCTAAACTTTTCAAAACCAAATATTGTCATGTTTGTCCTAGATGAGCTCTGTGAAGCTGCTGCGCTCACGCCTCAACGGAATCCTTTTCAAGCTGACCTTCGAGGAGCAGGTGAACAACATCCGTCCAGACATCATGAATGTGACGTTCGCCTGCGAGGAGGTGAAGAAGAGTGACAGCTTCAGCAAGCTGCTGGAGATGGTATTGCTGGTGGGCAACTACATGAACGCTGGCTCCCGGAATGCCCAGACCTTTGGCTTCAACATCAGCTTCCTCTGCAAGGTAGGTACTGCAAGGACTGTATGAGTTCATCCTTGCCCTTTTCAGACATTCAGCTTCTTTCTCTCTCTCTCTCTGACTGTATCTCTCTCTCTCTGACTGTCTCTCATTCTCTCTGACTCTCTCTTTCTCTCTCTCTGATTGTCTCGCTCTCTTTCCCTCTCTCTCTCTCTCTGTCTTTCTTGCCCTCTCCCTCTTCTCTCTCTGACTGTCTCGCTCTCTCTGACTGTCTCTCGCTCTCTGACTCTCTCTTTCTCACTCTGACTGTCTATCTCTTTCTCTCTCTCTCTCACTCTCTCTCTTTCTCTCATTTCAATTTCAATTCATTTTCAATTTCAATTTAAGGGCTTTATTGGTATGGGAAACATATGTTTATATTGCCAAAGCAAGTGAAATAGATCAACAAAATTGAAATAAATATGTATATTTTTTACAGTAAACATTACACTCACAAAAGTTCCAAAAAAATAAATACATTTCAAATGTCATATTATGTCTATATACAGTGTTGTAATGATGTGCAAATAGTTAAAGTACAAAATGGAAAATAAATAAGAAAATATATAGGTTGTATTTACAATGGCGTTTGTTCTTCACTGGTTGCCTTTTTATTGTGGCAACAGGTCACAAAATGTTGATGCTGTGATGGCACACTGTGGTATTTCACCCAATAGATATGAGAGTTGATCAAAATTGGATTTGTTTTCAAATTCTTTGTGGGTCTGTGTAATCTGAGGGAAATATGTATCTCTAATATGGTCATACATTTGGCAGGAGGTTAGGAAGTGCAGCTCAGTTTCCATCTCATTTTGTGGGCAGTGTGCACATAGCCTGTCTTCTCTTGAGAGCCAGGTCTGCCTTTGGCTGCCTTTCTCAATACCAAGGCTATGCTCACTGAGCCTGTACATAGCCAGCAGAGCCCCGGGACCAGCTTGCTTAGGGGGCTCTTCTCCAGGTTAATTTCTCTGTTTGTGATGGCTTTGTTTTGGAAGGTTTGGGAATCAGTTCCTTTTAGGTGGTTGTAGAATTGAATGGCTCTTTTCTGAATTGTGACTCTGAATTGTGATTCTGCATGCATTATTTGGTGTTTTATATTTTTGCAGAATTCTGCATGCAGTCTCAATTATGTGTTTTCCCCATTTTATGAATTTTTGGTTGGTGAGAAAACCCCAGATTTCACAACCATAAAGGGCAATGGGTTCTATAACTGATTCAAGTATTTTTAGCCAGATCCTAATTGGTATGTTGAATTTTATGTTCCTTTTGATGGCATAGAAGACACTTGTTGCCTTGTCCCTCAGCTCGTTCATAGCTTTGTGGAAGTTACGTGTGGCGCTGATGTTTAGGCCGAGGTACAGTACCGTTCAAATGTTTGGGGTCACTTAGAAATGTCCTTGTTTTTGAAAGAAAAGCACATTATTTTCTATTAAAATAACATCAATTTGATCAGAAATACAGTGTAGATGTTGTTAATGTTGTAAATGACTATTGTAGCTGGAAACGGCAGATTTATTTTATGGAATATCTACATAGGCGTACAGAGGCCCATTATCAGCAACCATCACTCCTGTGTTCCAATGGCACGTTGTGTTAGCTAATCCAAGTTTATCATTTTAAAAGGCTAAATGATCATTAGGAAACCCTTTTGCAATTATGTTAGTACAGCTGAAAACTGTTGTTCTGATTAAAGAAGCAATAAAACTGCCTCGAAGGCCAGCATCCCGGAGTCACCCCTTCACTGTTGACGTTGAGACTGGTGTTTTGCGGGTACTATTTATTGAAGATGCCAGTTGAGGACTTGTGAGGTGTCTGTTTCTCAAACTAGACACTCTAATGTACTTATCCTCTTGCTCATTTGTGTACCGAGGCCTCCCACTCCTCTTTCTATTCTGGTTAGAGCCAGTTTGCGCTGTTCTGTGAAGGGACTGGTACAAAGCGTTGTACGAGATCTTCAGTTTCTTGGCAATTTCTCGCATGGAAGGGTCTTCATTTCTCAGAACAAGAATAGACTGACGAGTTTCAGAAGGAAGTTTTTTGTTTCTGGGCATTTTGAGCCTGTAATCAAACTCACAAATGCTGATGCTCCAGATCCTCACTCAGCTAGTCTAAAGACGGACAGTTTTATTGCTTCTTTAGTCAGAACAACAGATCAATTTGATGTTATTTTAATGGACAAAAACATTTGCTTTTCTTTCAAAAACAAGGACATTTCTAAGTGACCCCAAACTTTTGAACAGTAGTGTGTATAGTTTTTTGTGTGCTCTATGGCAACGGTGTCTAGATGGAATTTGTATTCGTGGTCTTTTTTATAACACCATTATTTTTGTCTTACTGAGATTTACTGTCAGGGCCCAGGTCTGGCAGAACCTGTGCAGAAGATCTAGCTGCTGCTGTAGGCCCTCCTTGGTTGGGGACAGAAGCACCAGATCACCAGTAGACATTTGACTTCCGATTCCAGTAGGGTGAGGCCGGGTACTCACCCCTTGGCCCTGTGGAAAGAAATGTTTGTTTTTTTTGCCAATTTTAACCGCACACCTGTTTTGGGATTTTATTTAGTCATATGTTTTTCACCCAACACCGCTTTTCATCAATTTGTATAGCAGGCCCTCATGCCAAATTGAGTCAAAATATTTTTTGTTTTGGTTTGTTTGTTTGACCAATTAGTGTGTGCACGGTGAATGCGTGCTCTGTGGTACGGTAATTTGGTAAAATGCCAATTTGGCATTTGCTCAGTACATTGTTTTCACTGAGGAAATGTACAATTCTGCTGTTAATGATAATGCAGAGTATTTTTCCAAAGGTTGCTGTTGCTTCACATCTCACGGTAGTTATTGAGGTCAAATTTGTCTCCACTTTTGTGGATTGGGGTGATCAGTCCTTTGTTCCAAATGTTGGGGAATATGCCGGAGCTGAGGATTATGTTAATAATTAAAGACTTTAAGTATATCCAATTGGAATTTGTGGTCTGTATATTTTATCATTTCATTGAGGATACCATCAACCCCAAAGGCCTTTTTGGGTGGGGTGGCTTGTATTTTGTCATGTATTTCATTCAATGCAATTGGAGAATGCAGTGGGTTCTGGTAGTCTTTAATTCTAAGATTTGTATTCAATCATGTATATGTTTTTGCTGTTTGTTCTTTGTTATAGAGCCAAACAGATTGGAGAAGTGGTTTATCCATACATCTCCATTTTGGATAGATAACTCTTTGTGTTGTTTTAAAATGTTCCCAGAAGTGGTTAGATTCTATGGATTATTCAATTACATTGAGCTGATTTCTGATGTGCTGTTTCTTCTTTTCCCGTAGTGTATTTCTGTATTGTTTTAGGAATTCACCATAGTGAAGGCGTAGGCTCAGGTTTTCTGGGTCTCTATGTTTTTGGTTGGATAGGTTTCTCAATTTCTTTCTCAGGTTTTTGCATTCTTCATCAAACCATTTGTCGTTGTTGTTCATTTTCTTAGGTTGTCTGCTTGGCATTTTTAGATTTGACAAAGCTCAGATGTCAATTATACTGTTTAGGTTTTCTACTGCTAATTTATACCTTCGCTATTACAGTGAAACATTTTCTCCAGGAAGTTGTCCAGAAGGGATTGAATATGTTGTTGCCTGTTTGTTTTTTGGTAGATTTCCACACTACTTCCATCTATAGTATTTATTAATATTATTAATTTCCTTTGACTTTGATGCCTCACGATTGAGCATATCTTTGTTCAAGTTGAATATGATTTTGATGTGATCTGATAGGGGTGTCAGTGGACTGACTGTGAACGCTCTAAGAGACTCTGGGTTGAGGTCAGTGATAAAGTAGTCTACAGTACTACTGCCAAGAGATGAGCTATAGGTGTACCTACCATAGGAGTCCCCTCAAAGCCTACCATTGACTCTGTACATACCCAGCGTCCGACACCCTCCACCTCCAAATCAATCCCGCTCCAGTGTACAGGCCTCGGTGTAACGCTCATTCCTTCGACGATAAACACGAATCTGACCATCACCCTGGTGAGACAAAACCACGACTCGTCAGTGACAAGCACTTTTGGCCAGTCCTGGCTGGTACAGTGACGGTGGGTTTGTGCCCATAGGCGACGTTGTTGCCGGTGATGTCTGGTGAGGACCTGCCTTACAACAGGCCTACAATCCCTCGGTCTAGCCTCTCTCAACCTATTGCGGACAGTCTGAGCACTGATGGAGGGATTGTGCGTTCCTGGTGTAACTCAGGCAGTTGTTGTTGCCATCCTGTACCTGTCCCGCAGTTGTGATGTTCGGCTGTACTGTTCCTGTGCAGGTGTTGTTACATGTGGTCTGCCACTGCGAGGACAATCAGCTGTCCGTCCTGTCTCCCTGTAGCAATGTCTTAGGTGTCTCACAGTACAGATATTGCAATTTATTTCCCTGGCCACATCTGCAGTCCTCATGCCTCCTTGCAGCATGCCTAAGGCACGTTCAAGCAGATGAGCAAGGACCCTGGGCATCTTTCTTTTGGTGTTTTTCAGAGTCAGTAGAAAGGCCTCTTCAGTGTCCTAAGTTTTCATAACTGTGACCTTAATTGCCTACCGTATGTTAGCTGTTAGTGTCTTAACGACCGTTCCACAGATGCATGTTCATTAATTGTTTATTGAGCATGGGATATAGTGTTTAAACCCTTTACAATGAAGATCTGTGAAGTTATTTGGATTTTACGAATTATCTTTGAAAGACAGAGTCCTGAAAAAGGGACTTTTCTTTTTTTGCTTAGTTTAGGTACCACACATGAGTACATTTTTCTCTGTTGAGATCATTTCCTTATTAATTTCTAGCCGGATGTAAAATATTCCTGTTTTGACTAATTTACTAGAGTGGGGTTAGGTCTGCTCTATACCAAATTAGCATACCCCCTGAGTCTCTTCCCTGTTTCACACCTGGTAGTTTGGTGGATGGGACAACTTGTAGGATGACAATGTCTGTATTTCCAATGTAATTGATGAACTCTGGGTTCCTGCTCTTTAGGCAGACCTTGTATATTCCAGGATGAGTTAGTAAAAACTTTGTGTTCCATAGTGTCGTGTTGTTTTTGTGTGATTTAGGCCCGGACCACTCTCTCTCTCTTGCTCTCTCTCTTTCTCTCTGTCTCTGTCTCGCACATTGATGATAGAATAGAGTGCATACCAACATCAGACACTTGCGTTGTGTTTATTTGAAATGGTTGACATCCATAATGACAAAATTAGTTTTCTAACCATTTTAATCAGCCCGTCACATGCTTCTGATCAAACATGTATTTTAACAACACTTTGGCTTTTTGTGGAGGCTAGTAATCATAGCCTGTACTAATAATACAACTAGAGGGCCCATAAAGAGTAGCACAATGCAGTACATGTGACTGTTAGCGTTGAAAACCCAGCATGTCTCTCAAATGACACACTAATTCCTACATAGTGCCCTACATTTGATCAAAGCCCTATGGGTCCTGGTTAAAAGTAGTGCACTATATAGGAAATACGGTGCCATTTGGGATGCATCCCCAGCCTCACGTTGGTCTTCCTGCAGGTTGGGTCCGAATCAGAGTGAAGTGTCTGGTGTGATGAGGCCGGCCTATCCCCATGAGGCTGATTGGCCCATTATTGATGGACAGGGAAGAAAATGTCCACATTCTCAACTCGGGTCAATCAACTAAATGGCCCCTGAGTGGTGGGTCCCGGCTACCTAATGGGCTCATCAAGGAGGTTGTGCAGGGGAAAGGCGAGAGCTGACCCTGTCACCTCCCCAGACTATCCCTTCCGTTCCTGCCAAGACTGAGGGACACAGACATGGAGTTTAGTGATAACGGTTGGTTATATGAGTCAGTATAAGGTGTGGGGTGAGGAGAAGGTTAACACAAGCCATTATTATGTTGGATGCACTCTACTATGCACTTCCCCCCCCTCACGACGTGAAGGATTTGTTTGATGAATGAAGGGATTGTGTGTATTCCTCTCATTTTTCAGACGACAGGGTATCAGTTACATGCAACAGTGATTTATGTGTAGACAACTTCTGAAGATGGAGAATCCAGCCTGTCTTCTGAAGGAAGTCGTGAGACAATGGACACGCTCGTTTTGTTTTGTTATTGAAACATATTTACAGTGAAGTTGGAAACAGCTGTCGTGTAATTACTCATAATCGTTGAACAGTATTTCTGTTGTGTTTGATCACTGACTTACTTAAGTAAAAGAAAACTCTTCTGGCATACCATTACTTTAAATGGTTGCCTATTTTAAATAACTGTAGGCAGGCTTTTCCCTTTAGCTTATGTTAAACAAAACAGGTTGTCACTTTGAAAAGTCATTTGAACTTTTGATTTTAAATGGAAAGGTCACGCCCCCTGTCCTATAATGAACTTGTGTCCTTGACAAAAGGAACATTATCGAAAATTACCGCTCGTAAAACATCTGGAAGCTTCCAAAGGTAATACCAACGGCAATTATCATAAATGCCATTCACGGCGAGATGATAGCACAGTCCTATGTGTTTTCATAGAAGTCATATCAATGGAGAGGAACTTTCTTCATGCTTCTTTGATAATCAGACCTTCCTGAACCTGGTCATCTTCTTGCTTGGGACATTAAGGACATCCAGGATGTTTTAAGCTTCAGTTAATTTTTATCTAATCGAGAAAAGAAAGAATAGAATAAAGGACAAAAAAAGCATACAACTTTAGCCTGCACTGCTTTGGATTCTTGGCTCCTTGGCTACTTGTCATCGACTTCTCACAAAAAGCAAGTTCTGTGGAAGAAATTTGACATCTTTCAGGAAAGGTAGACTCAGAGGAATGCATACAGAGATTACAGCAACTTCAAAAAAAGTGAGAAAGAAAATGTGCAGGGAGAAGCCTTACCGTTCGGTCAGAGCGGCTTTCAAAGCTGTAAGCTAAAAAAGGGCCTTCAATTAGACAGTAAGTTAATTAACCCGGGATTCTTCTCTCACCTTTTGGGGACCCAGAATATACATCATTCATCTTAATATATGGGCTATAGAGGGAGTTAGTGGGAGGGTGCTCTCTGAACAACCATGGCTGATATATCACTATGGTTTAAATATGAGGAGAGTCCTCTGTATTTTATCATCAAGGGTTTATTAAGGGCACTGAATGGAAATTAAAATTCTGATTTTGTTTATATTTTGGTTATTTGATGTTGTTTACCAGTACAATGAGAACAGTAATCACTGTTGTTTACCAGTACAATGAGAACATTCGTTTATGTTCTTTACCAGTACAATGTAAACAGTAACCACTGTTGTTTACCAATACAATGAGAACAGTAACATGTTGTTTACCAGTACAATAAGAACATTAATATCTGTTGTTTACCAGTGAAATGAGAACATTAATCTCTGTAGTTTACCAGTACAATGAGAACATTCATCTCTGTTGTTTACCAGTACAATGAGAACAGTCATCTATGTTGTTTACCAGTACAATGAGAACATTCATCTCTGTTGTTTACCAGTACAATAAGAACATTAATATATGTTGCTTACCAGTACAAGGAGAACAGTCATATATGTTGTTTACCAGTACAATGAGAACAGTCATCTGTTGTTTACCAGTACAATGAGAACATTAATATATGTTGTTTACCAGTACAATGACAACAGTAATATAGTGTTTACCAGTACAATGAGAACAGTCATATATGTTGTTTACCAGTACAGGAGAACATTAATATATGTTGTTTACCAGTACAATGACAACAGTAATATAGTGTTTACCAGTACAATGAGAACAGTCATCTATGTTGTTTACCAGTACAATGAGAACAGTCATCTATGTTGTTTACCAGTACAATGAGAACATTCGTTTATGTTCTTTACCAGTACAATGTAAACAGTAACCACTGTTGTTTACCAATACAATGAGAACAGTAACATGTTGTTTACCAGTACAATAAGAACATTAATATCTGTTGTTTACCAGTGAAATGAGAACATTAATCTCTGTAGTTTACCAGTACAATGAGAACATTCATCTCTGTTGTTTACCAGTACAATGAGAACATTCATCTCTGTTGTTTACCAGTACAATAAGAACATTAATATATGTTGCTTACCAGTACAAGGAGAACAGTCATATATGTTGTTTACCAGTACAATGAGAACAGTCATCTGTTGTTTACCAGTACAATGAGAACATTAATATATGTTGTTTACCAGTACAATGACAACAGTAATATAGTGTTTACCAGTACAATGAGAACAGTCATCTATGTTGTTTACCAGTACAGGAGAACATTAATATATGTTGTTTACCAGTACAATGACAACAGTAATATAGTGTTTACCAGTACAATGAGAACAGTCATCTATGTTGTTTACCAGTACAATGAGAACAGTCATCTATGTTGTTTACCAGTACAATGAGAACAGTCATCTATGTTGTTTACCAGTACAATGAGAACAGTCATCTATGTTGTTTACCAGTACAATGAGAACAGTCATCTATGTTGTTTACCAGTGCAATGAGTACAGTAATATGTTGTTTACCAGTACAATGAGAACATTAATCTCTGTTGTTTACCAGTACAATGAGAACAGTCATCTATGTTGTTTACCAGTACAATGAGAACAGTAATCTATGTTGTTTACCAATACAATGACACCACTAATCTGCTTTTTACCAGTACAATGAGAACATTAATCTATTGTTTACCAGTACAATAAGAACATTAATCTTGTTGTTTACCAGTACAATGACAACATTAATCTATGTTGTTTACCAGTACAATGACAACATTAATCTATGTTGTTTACCAGTACAATGAGAACAGTCATCTATGTTGTTTACCAGTACAATGAGAACAGTCATCTATGTTCTTTACCAGTACAATGAGAACAGTAATATGGTGTTTACCAGTACAATGAGAACAGTCATCTATGTTGTTTACCAGTACAATGAGAACAGTCATCTATGTTGTTTACCAGTACAATGAGAACAGTAATATGTTGTTTACCAGTACAATGAGAATATTAATATATGTTGTTTACCAGTACAATGAGAACAGTAATATGTTGTTTACCAGTAGAATGAGAACAGTCATCTGTTGTTTACCAGTACAATAAGAACATTAATCTCTGTTGTTTTCCATTACAATGACAACATTAATATGTTGTTTACCAGTACAATGAGAACATTCATCTATTGTTTACCAGTACAATGACAACATTAATCTGTTGTTTACCAGTACAATGAGAACATTCATCTATTGTTTACCAGTACAATGACAACATTAATCTGTTGTTTACCAGTACAATGACACCATTAATATGTTGTTTACCAGTACAATGAGAACAGGCATCTATGTTGTTTACCAGTACAATGACAACATTAATCTATGTTGTTTACCAGTACAATGAGAACATTAATCTATGTTGTTTACCAGTACAATGACAACAGTCATCTATGTTGTTTACCAGTACAATGACAACATTAATTGATGTTGTTTACCAGTACAATGAGAACAGGCATCTATGTTGTTTACCAGTACAATGACAACAGTCATCTATGTTGTTTACCATTACAATGAGAACATTAATCTATGTTGTTTACCCATACAATGAGAACATTAATCTGTTGTTTACCAGTACAATAAGACCATTAATCTATGTTGTTTACCAATAGAATGAGAACATTAATCTCTGTTGTTTACCAGTACAATGAGAGCAGTCATCTATGTTGTTTACCATTACAATGAGAACATTAATCTATGTTGTTTACCCATACAATGAGAACATTAATCTGTTGTTTACCAGTACAATAAGACCATTAATCTCTGTTGTTTACCAATAGAATGACAACACTAATCTTATTTTTACCAGTACAATAAGAACATTAATCTGTGTTGTTTACCATTTCAATGACAACATTAATCTTTGTTGTTTACCAGTACAATGAGAACATTAATCTCTGTTTTTTACCAGTACAATGAGAACAGTCATCTATGTTGTTTACCATTTCAATGACAACATTAATCTTTGTTGTTTACCAGTACAATGAGAACATTAATCTCTGTTTTTTACCAGTACAATGAGAACAGTCATCTATGTTGTTTACCAGTACAATGAGAACAGTCATCTATGTTGTTTATCAGTACAATGAGAACAGTAATATGTTGTTTACCAGTACAATGAGAACAGTAATCTATGTTGTTTACCAGTACAATGAGAACAGTCATCTATGTTGTTTACCAGTACAATGAGAACATTAATCTCTGTTTTTTACCAGTACAATGAGAACAGTCATCTATGTTGTTTACCAGTACAATGAGAACAGTCATCTATGTTGTTTACCAGTACAATGAGAACAGTAATATGTTGTTTACCAGTACAATGAGAACAGTAATCTATGTTGTTTACCAGTACAATGAGAACAGTCATCTATATTGCTTACCAGTACAATGAGAACAGTAATATGTTGTTTACCAGTACAATGAGAACAGTCATATATGTTGTTTACCAGTACAATGAGAACAGTCATCTATGTTGTTTACCAGTACAATGAGAACAGTAATATGTTGTTTACCAGTACAATGAGAACAGTCATCTGTTGTTTACCAGTACAATGAGAACAGTCATCTATATTGCTTACCAGTACAATGAGAACAGTAATATGTTGTTTACCAGTACAATGAGAACAGTCATCTATGTTGTTTACCAGTACAATGAGAACAGTCATCTGTTGTTTACCAGTACAATGAGAACAGTCATCTATATTGCTTACCAGTACAATGAGAACAGTAATATGTTGTTTACCAGTACAATGAGAACAGTCATATATGTTGTTTACCAGTACAATGAGAACAGTCATCTGTTGTTTACAAGTACAATGGGAACATTAATATATGTTGTTCACCAGTACAATGAGAACAGTAATATGTTGTTTATCAGTACAATGAGAACATTAATCTGTTGTTTACCAGTACAATGAGAACAGTCATCTATGTTGTTTACCAGTACAATGAGAACAGTCATATATGTTGTTTACCAGTACTATGAGAACAGTCATCTTTGTTATTTACCAGTACAATGAGAACAGTCATCTATGTTGTTTACCAGTACTATGAGAACAGTCATATTTGTTATTTACCAGTACAATGAGAACAGTCATCTATGTTATTTACCAGTACTATGAGAACAGTCATCTATGTTGTTTACCAGTACAATGAGAACAGTCATCTTTGTTATTTACCAGTACTATGAGAACAGTCATCTATGTTGTTTACCAGTACTATGAGAACAGTCATCTTTGTTATTTACCAGTACTATGAGAACATTAATCTCTTGAGATCCAACTAGTACTTCCTCCTGTGATGTTTTAGACATTCTCATCTCGGAATCCTGAGTAGTGAATGATATTCATTCATTAGCATCTGTCCACCCTCTTTATACCAGATTATGTACAATATTTTACCAAGACAAATAAGTAATTCCTCTTATTTCACTTAGCATTCTGTTCCAATTAACATAATTTGACCAAAGACTGACATAAGATGTCCCTATAATTTAGAACAATATTTTTTATTGACAGATGTTTCTCACAACATACCATTTCGATTCAGATGTTGCTCTTGGACACGTCTACTGTACTATATGCACCATCCTCTCTCCACCTCTAAAAACCTGGCCATAGCCCGGGGTGTAGCCTGAGGGCTCAATGATTTTCGCTTGTCACTCTCCCAAAACAAACCCGGAGCTTAGGCAGTGTGTTGAGGTCTGAGATTGTCGCTGGAGTCCAGGCTCATTGCCACTGGCGCTCAAGAAGGTCCAAAGTGCCAACAGCCACTCAGCCCCACTGCCATGATATCCAGAGCCTTTGCCCGATCGCCCACAATGGCACACACACACACACACACACTTGCATACATGAGCATGCACACACGCACGAGCAAATACACACACACACACACCTTCTCTACTCAACCAGGAATAAGCAAATTACATTGGAGCGAAGATCCGCGATGTAATACTTTGTCAAAGAGAGCCGGGCTGCAGAACTCCTTTGGCGAAAGTTAAATAGAGCAATCAGGGTTTGACAATCCTTCTGTTGGCGTGAGGGTTCTATATTCCCATTGCTACTTTTGTCTTTTATTATTTAATTGTTCCTTTATTTATATATTACCCCTCAACATCTTGGTGGATGCCCATTATCATGCAGGCAGCCGATATCTTGCAATATAGAATGAGCACATGGCGGTATACTAACTAGCTAGGGGCTTGGTGGAATGTTACCTCATGGCCATATCCTATATCAAACAAACTCCCCTCACATAGAATGTGACTAACACAAGGAAAATCACATTTGGCCCATCTGTTTTGTGTGGTGAAATTCACGTAAATACATAGTCATGAAACGAATTGTGACGCTTCATCTTCTATTTCTAATTGCAGGACTAATTTCACCATGTGACTTTGGTGTTCTGTAATAGTATATTGGAAATGACTCGCCAGACCCTGCATAGCTGGAAGTAGTTGGAAGTAAAAATGTACTTTGTAAACTTGGCTTCATTAGTTCTTCATGTTGCCAACACTGCAGGCAATAAGGCATGCCATGGTGATCCATGTCTCTAGACTTGACTCTGTTTTAACATGTATCACCACATGGGGTGACGTTATTGTCTTGGTGCCTCATTTAAAAGTAACTGTTCCGTGTAAGTTATCCCTGCATGAACCCTCTGAAGCTTGCAGAGTGGAACATCGGTTAGAGTTCTCAAAAGGCGTGTGTGTGCTTGTGTGTGTGTGCGTGTGTGTGTGTTCGTTTGTGTGTGTGTTTGTTTGTGTGTGCGTGCATGGATCTGTGTGTGTGCATGGGTCTGTGTGTGTGCATGGGTCTGTGTGTGTGCGTGTGTGTGTGTGTGGTAGTGATTCCTGAAGAGGTGCCTTTCCATTCACTTGGGGAAAGTGGAGGTGAGAGAGACTAAACAAAGCCTGAGGGTGAGAGATAGATGTGATGGGTCTCTGCTGGAGAAAATAGTGGAACATCATAACACAAAGCAAATTAGATCAATCCATTTTAGAATATGATTAGTCACAGAGCTCACATAGCTGTTGAGGGGTATGCCTCAGTAATTCAAACAGAGCTCACATAGCTATTGAGGAGTATGCCTCAGTAATTCAAACAGAGCTCACATAGCTATTGAGGAGTATGCCTCAGTAATTCAGACCAAGCTCACAGCTATTGAGGAGTATGCCTCAGTAATTCAAACAGAACTCACAGCTATTGAGGAGTATGCCTCAGTAATTCAAACAGAACTCACATAGCTATTGAGGAGTATGTCTCAGTAATTCAAACAGAGCTCACATAGCTATTGAGGAGTATGCCTCAGTAATTCAAACAGAGCTCACATAGCTATTGAGGGGTATGCCTCAGTAATTCAGACCAAGCTCACATAGCTATTGAGGGGTATGCCTCAGTAATTCAGGGTTCACATACAGTTGAAGTCGGAAGTTTACATGCACCTTATTTAAACTCAGTTTTTCACAATTCCTGACATTTAATCCTAGTAACAATCCCCTGTCTTAGGTCAGTTCGGATCACCACTTTAAGAATGTGAAATGTCAGAATAATAGTAGAGAGAATGATTTATTTCAGCTTTTATTTCTTTCATCACATTCCCAGTGGGTCAGACGTTTACATACACTCAATTAGTATTTGGTAGCATTGCCTTTAAAAATCGTTTAACTTGGGTCAAATGTTTCGGGGTAGCCTTCCACAAGCTTCCACAATAAGTTGGGGGAATTTTGGACCATTCCTCCTGATAGAGCTGGTGTAACTGAGTCAGGTGTGTAGGCCTCCTTGCTTGCACACGCTTTTTCAGTTCTGCCCACACATTTTCTATAGGATTGAGGTCAGGACTTTGTGATGGCCACTCCAATACCTTGACTTTGTTGTCCTTAAGCCATTTTGCCGCCACTTTGGAAGTATGCTTGGGGTCATTGTCCATTTGGAAGACCCATCTTGCGACCAAGCTTTAACTTCCTGACTGATGTCTTGAGATGTTGCTTCAATATATCCACATACTTTTCCTTCCTCATGATACCATCTATTTTGTGAAGTGCACCAGTTCCTCCTGCAGCAAAGCACCCCCACAACATGATGCTGCCACCCCCGTGCTTTACGGTTGGGATGGTGTTCTTCGGCTTGCAAGCGTTCCCCTTTTTCCTCCAAACATAACAATGGTCATTATGGCCAAACGGTTCTAATTTTGTTTCATCAGACCAGAGGACATTTCTCCAAAAAGTATGATCTTTGTCCCCATGTGCAGTTGCAAACCGTAGTCTGGCTTTTTTATGGCAGTTTTGGAGCATTGGCTTCTTCCTTGCTGAGCAGCCTTTTCAGGTTATGTCGATATAGGACTCGTTTTACTGTGGATATAGATATTTTTGTACCCGTTTCCTCCAGCATCTTCACAGGGTCCTTTGCTGTTGTTCTGGGATTGATTTGCACTTTTCGCACCAAAGTACGTTCATCTCTAGGAGACAGAACCCGTCTCCTTCCTGAGCGGTATGACGGTAGCGTGGTCCCATGGTGTTTATACTTGCGTACTATTGTTTGTACAGATGAACGTGGTACCTTCAGGAGTTTGGAAATTGCTCCGAAGAATGAACCAGACTTGTGGAGGTCTACAATTCTTTCTCTGATGTCTTGGCTGATTTATTTTGATTTTACCATGATGTTAAGCAAGGAGGCACTGAGTTTAAAGGTATGCCTTGAAATATATCCACAGGTACACCTCCAGAATCTTCTAAAGCCATGGCATAATTTGGGGGAATTTTCCAAGCTGTTTAAAGGCACAGTCAACTTAGTGTATATAAACTTCTGACCCACTGGAATTGTCATACAGTGAATTATAAGTGAAATAATCTGTCTGTAAACCATTTTTGGAAAAATGACTTGTGTCATGCTCCTGATGTCCTAACCAACTTGCCAAAACTATAGTTTGTTAACAAGAAATTTGTAGAGTGGTTGAAAAACGAGTTGAATCCAACCTAAGTGTATGTAAACTTCCGACTTCAACTGTAGCTATTTTTATTTATTTTTTATTTTACCTTTATTTAACTAGGCAAGTCAGTTAAGAACAAATTATTATTTTCAATGACGCCCTAGGAACAGTGGGGTATACCTCTGTAATTATTTTCTTTTGTAACTCTTTTCTCTGTATACATCAATGATGTATCTCTTGCTGCTGGTGAATCTCTGATCCACCTCTATGCAGACGACACCATTCTGTATACTTCTGGCCCTTCTTTGGACACTGTGTTAACAACCCTCCAGACGAGCTTCAATGCCATACAACTCTCCTTCCGTGGTCTCTAACTGCTCCTAAATACAAGTAAAACGAAATGCATGCTCTTCAACCGATTGCTGCCTGCACCTGCCCGCCCGTCCAGCATCACTTCTCTGGACGGTTCTGACTTAGAATTTGTGGACAACTACAAATACCTAGGTGTCTAGTTAGACTAAACTCTCCTTCCAGACTCACATCAAACATCTCCAATCCAAAGTTAAATCTAGAATCGGCTTCCTATTTCGCAACAAAGCATCCTTCACTCATGCTGCCAAACATACCCTCGTAAAACTGACCATCCTACCAATCCTCGACTTCGGCGGTGTCATTTACAAAATAGACTCCAATACCCTACTCAACAAGCTGGATGCAGTCTATCACAGTGCCATCCGTTTTGTCACCAAAGCCTCATATACTACCCACCACTGCGACCTGTACGCTCTCGTTGGCTGGCCTTCACTTCATAATCGTCACCAAACACATTGGCTCCAGGTCATCTACAAGACCCTGCTAGGTAAAGTCCCCCCTTATCTCCGCTCACTGGTCACCATAGCAGCACCCACCTGTAGCACGCGCTCCAGCAGGTATATCTCTCTGGTCACCCCTAAAGCCAACTCCTCCTTTGGTCGTCTCTCCTTCCAGTTCTCTGCTGCCAATGACTGGAACGAACTACAAAAATCTGTGAAACTGGAAACACTTATCTCCCTCACTAGCTTTAAGCACCAGCTGTCAGAGCAGCTCACAGATCACTGCACCTGTACATAGCCCATCTATAATTTAGCCCAAACTACTGCCTCTTCCCCTACTGTATTTATTTATTTTATTTATTTTGCTCCTTTGCACCATATTATTTATATTTTAACTTTTAACTGCTTTGCTTTATCTTGGCCAGGTCGCAATTGTAAATGAGAACTTGTTCTCAACTTGCCTACCTGGTTAAATAAAGGTGAAATAAATAAATAAAATACATTTAAAAAAATCAAAAATCAAGGGTATACCTCTGTAATTCAAACAGAGCTCACATAGCTATTGAGGGGTATGCCTAAATAATTCAAACAAGATCTGCCTGTATATCTACCTGTATATGGTGGAATAACAAGGTATACTGGTGGTATTTGATGGAGAATTTGTCCTAGACCCTAATCCCTTTCTAAAGTTGGCATAAACCAAATGCTATGCCATATGCATATTCCTTATGAATTGTTTTGAGTATTTCAAAAGGTTTGGTTTGATACTGATACAAATTGCTGTGTTGGATCCATAGAAATATAATTCTTAAAAAGGGTGTCAGTTGGTGGCATAATGGATGGACATTTGAGTGTACCCGTGCCTAGGTTGACAATATACAGGTGAAGACAACGTAATAATTATATGCGGAGCGTTCAAAAATAAACACCTTCATTGGACCAGCATCTTTGCTGATTCTACAGGATTAGCATTTCAAATGTGACCAGCAGTTGGGACATCAAGTAATAAAGTGAATGTAGATAGTTAGAAAAAAAGAGTAAATGAATAGAATGAAAGTAAAACCGTTATGTATGTGTTTGCTTCGTAGTTAGCTGAAATTCCCTATGATTGTATATTTTCTACTTTGATGGCAAACTTTCTGTACTGCTAACATTCACTTCCAGTCATTTTTGCTCTGGCGCTGGTCCAATGAATTTGTTTATTTTAGCTTCTGCATGGAATTATTATGTTGTCTTAATTTTCTCTATCTTCAACCTAGACCCATACCAGGAAGTAAAAGCGGGAAGTGTATCCTTCAGTCTGTGCTGTGTTTTGTTGAGTAAACTAAACTGAAATGACAAAAAATGCATTCTGTTGCATAAGCCACATTAGTTAGCATAATTTCTATGAACATTCTACATTACCATGGCATTCAGGATCAGTTGGATGCCAAAGAAATACCATAGAAATGATTCCTTCACAATACTAGGCAGCCATTGCGAGTATACCCATGAGTTTACCAGTCAAATTGCCAAGGTTAGAGCTTCCAAGCCCATTCTGTTAATTGTATTTATATTGTTGGATCGTCGCAATGATTAATCTATTCATGGGTTACTTCACAATATTGTTTTGAACGTTCATTTTGGACTGATGCCCGACTTAGCATTCTACTCAATGCATCGTTAATGAGCGCTGATAAAGATTGCATCAAAAGTCCATTACAGTGGCTTGGAAATACCATGATATTCAGAAGGAGGCAAATAATTAATAGGACAACCTTCTGTTATCATTTTGATGTCACCAGATTGACTTTAGATCCACTATGACGTTAGCTAGTTAGCTAAGATTGAGGGGATGCTACTGGATTTTAGCTATCAAATGTTAGCATTGCTAGCTATTTTTGACGAACTTTACTAGCTAATGTTAACATTGTCATCTGTCTAAAGTAAATTTGACGACATGTTCCTTTTTGTTAATTATCAACGTTGTTTCCTACTAAATATTTGACTACTTTAGCAATGCATCGTATTTCCAGGCACTATAGTGTAATTTAGACAAAACAGTAGTTAGCCTCTGTCCAGAATGATTGGACATATCGCCACTTTAGGGCACCACTATGGGGACGCCGGTAGAGGGCGGCTTGAAAACGTTCATAACAATGGCATGATGTGACGGAGGTGCAACCTGTGAATTAGACACAGTTATACATAGCACAACCTGTACCACCCTCATAGGAATCATACTGGTACATTGATTTATACAGTATTGTTTTAGTTCTATATATGTGAGTCACATTAGAGGAACTAATTCATGTTTTGGTCTCCTGCAGATGAAGTGTGTGTGCGTGTGGTAGTTATTCCTGAAGAGGCACCTTTACACTCTCGGCCTTGGCAGAGTCCTATTTTGTCAATGGTCCTCACCTCACTGTGGTAATCAGCTTGCAGTTCTGTCAGATAAACTTAATGACTGCCTAATCACCAGAAAACAAAGGGTTTCAACGCGTAAAGGGAGCAAACTGCACTGTACTCAGTAGATGTCAGTGGCTGTCTACGAACTGCACTGTACTCAGTAGATGTCAGTGGCTGTCTACGAACTGCACTGTACTCAGTAGATATCAGTGGCTGTCTACGAACTGCACAGTACTCAGTAGATGTCAGTGGCTGTCTACGAACTGCACTGTACTCAGTAGATGTCAGTGGCTGTCTACGAACTGCACTGTACTCAGTAGATGTCAGTGGCTGTATACAAACTGCACTGTGCTCAATAGATGTCAGTGGATGTCTACGAACTGCACTGTACTCAGTAGATGTCAGTGGCTGTCTACGAACTGCACTGTACTCAGTAGTTGTCAGTGGCTGTCTTCGAACTGCACTGTGCTCAGTAGATGTCAGTGGCTGTCTACGAACTGCACTGTACTCAGTAGATGTCAGTGGCTGTCTACGAACTGCACTGTACTCAGTAGATGTCAGTGGCTGTCTACGAACTGCACTGTACTCAGTAGATGTCAGTGGCTGTCTACGAACTGCACTGTACTCAGTAGATGTCAGTGGCTGTCTACGAACTGCACTGTACTCAGTAGATATCAGTGGCTGTCTACGAACTGCACTGTAGTCAGTAGATGTCAGTGGCTGTCTACGAACTGCACTGTACTCAGTAGATATCAGTGGCTGTCTACGAACTGCACTGTAGTCAGTAGATGTCAGTGGCTGTCTACGAACTGCACTGTACTCAGTAGATGTCAGTGGCTGTCTACGAACTGCACTGTAGTCAGTAGATGTCAGTGGCTGTCTACGAACTGCACTGTACTCAGTAGATGTCAGTGGCTGTCTACGAACTGCACTGTACTCAGTAGATATCAGTGGCTGTCTACGAACTGCACTGTACTCAGTAGATGTCAGTGGCTGTCTACGAACTGCACTGTACTCAGTAGATATCAGTGGCTGTCTACGAACTGCACTGTACTCAGTAGATGTCAGTGGCTGTCTACGAACTGCACTGTACTCAGTAGATGTCAGTGGCTGTATACAAACTGCACTGTGCTCAATAGATGTCAGTGGATGTCTACGAACTGCACTGTACTCAGTAGATGTCAGTGGCTGTCTACGAACTGCACTGTACTCAGTAGATGTCAGTGGCTGTCTAGCCTCCTCCTCCGCCCCAGCCCTGCAGCCCTGCTTTGGCCCAAGGTTAAAGAGCCTGGACACCACTTTATATCATTAACAGAAATTATGAAAAATAGCCAAGATGGCAGATATTCACAGCATAGCATTGTGAGGGGAGCTGGAATCCACTAGCTATCTGAGAAGTTGTTCATTATTGTGCCCTTTTCACACTACTGAGCCAGCACAGTATGGTTTGGGTCAGCCCTACAGTGGGAATCAGGTACCAGTTTGTACTTTAGTTTGTACTTTAGTTGATACTTTAGTTTGTACTTTAGTTGATACTTTAGTTTGTACTTTAGATTGTACTTACACTGCTGATGTTATTTCAGTACATAACAAGCAGATGCATAACCATATGTAGCTGTCAACTATAACCAGACTGTGTTAATTCACTGTGTTATTTGCTGAGGCTGATGTTTGATTATGTAGAGTGCTGTTGTATTGTATAATTCACTGGGCCCAGACCTTGAACATTTTATATGAAATGTACTACTCTCTGATTCTTGTATTTTTCCACAGCATACTGCTGATCTGAGCTAGCAGATGAGAAGAGCATAGATGCACGTTTGCATGTGGTAATGACAGTTTGGGGTGTAACAAAAAAACAAATTAAAATGTATTAAATTAAATTGTGATTTTTACCCTATGTGAGCAGATGATTGGTCCTCATCTAATGAAAGTGTGTGTTTGTGCTCACATTTGTGAGTGTGTGTGTAGGCACGGCTGACTGCGGTGTTTATATGGCAAGAATTTTGTTGGATTGGGGGTGCAGAGGTGGGTAGTGCTAATTAGCTCTCACAACATGCAGTTCCAGCAGCATGGCAGTCACAGTGGGTAATCAATATGGAACAAGTTTCTAATGCACTGAAGTGGAGATATTGGCACACGCACGCACAAGGTAGGAAAACATGTAAACACACACACACTTGGCTGGCACAGTATTTCTCTCCAGACTCCTTATACATGGGACTGTGCCAGCATTCTCCTTGTTTTATTTTGTAAAGACTGGTGTGTCCACAGTTCAGCAGGGGGCCGCAGCTCTTTGCTCCATTTTATACACAGCTGTGTTTTAATATAGGACTACATGCTTCCCCTGTAACATGCCCCAGTGTGTGGACTGCATGTCATTCTTAAACACCGCTGTGTGCCCAGGCCCTATGCTTGTACACTAATATATATTGACAGCATGATTTATCATTGGACAATAGGCATCTGCTAAGCTAATTACCACCCACTCTGCCAACCCAGGGCATCTTGTTTGTATGAGGGACACCTGTGGACCAGCCAGAGAAGAATCAGAATCAACACGCTCTAGATTTGGTGGCAGTCATTACAGTGACAGAAATAGGTTGAGGTACATCATTTCACTAATGTAGCGCTAGTATTTTCATTCCCTACATCCATGTAGAATGACCTATAAGATGTCAAATTACCTCTAGCTCAGTGTGTCACTTTTGTTTTTTCTCCTTCACTTCTATGACCGTTAGAAACCCAGAGAGCTATAATAACTTATATGACCATTAGGAAACCAGAGAGCTATAATAACTTCTATGACCATTAGAAACCCAGAGAGCTATAATAACGTCTATGACCATTAGAAACCAAGTCAGCTATAATAACGTCTATGACCATTAGAAACCCAGAGAGCCAGGTAGGCTATAATAACATCTATGACCATTAGAGATGCAGAGAGACAGGTAGGCCATAATAACATCTATGACCATTAGAAATGCAGAAAGACAGGTAGGCCATAATAACATCTATGACCATTAGAAATGCAGAAAGACAGGTAGGCCATAATAACATCAATGACCATTAGAAATGCAGAAAGACATGTAGGCCATAATAACATCTATGACCATTAGAAACCCGGAGAGCCAGGTAGGCTATAATGACATCTATGACCATTAGAAATGCAGAAAGACAGGTATGCCATAATAACTTCTATGACCATTAGAGATGCAGAGAGACATATATGCCATCTTAACTTATAAGACCATTAGAGAGACAGGTAGTACATAATAATGTCTATGACCATTAGACATGCAAAGAGACAGGTAGGGTATAATAACGTCTATGACCATTAGAGATGCAGAGATACAGGTAGGCAATAATAACTTATATGATCATTAGAGATACAGAGAGACAGGTAGGGCATAATAACTTCTATAACCATTAGAGATACAGAGAGACAGGTAGGGCATAATAACTTCTATGGCCATTAGAGATGCAGAGAGACAGGTAGGGCATAATAACTTCTATAACCATTAGAGATACAGAGAGACAGGTAGGGCATAATAACTTCTATAACCATTAGAGATACAGAGAGACAGGTAGGGCATAATAACTTCTATGGCCATTAGAGATGCAGAGAGACAGGTAGGGCATAATAACTTCTATGGCCATTAGAGATGCAGAGAGACAGGTAGGGCATAATAACTTCTATGACCATTAGAGATGCAGAGAGACAGGTAGGGCATAATAACTTCTATGGCCATTAGAGATGCAGAGAGACAGGTAGGGCATAATAACTTCTATGACCATTAGAGATGCAGAGAGACAGGTAGGGCATAATAACTTCTATGGCCATTAGAGATGCAGAGAGACAGGTAGGGCATAATAACTTCTATAACCATTAGAGATGCAGAGAGACAGGTAGGGCATAATAACTTCTATGGCCATTAGAGATGCAGAGAGACAGGTAGGGCATAATAACTTCTATGGCCATTAGAGATACAGAGAGACAGGTAGGGCATAATAACTTATATGACCATTAGAGATGCAGAGAGACAGGTAGGGCATAATAACTTCTATGACCATTAGAGATGCAGAGAGACAGGTAGGGCATAATAACTTCTATGGCCATTAGAGATGCAGAGAGACAGGTAGGGCATAATAACTTCTATGGCCATTAGAGATGCAGAGAGACAGGTAGGGCATAATAACTTCTATAACCATTAGAGATACAGAGAGACAGGTAGGACATAATAACTTCTATGACCATTAGAGATGCAGAGAGACAGGTAGGGCATAATAACTTCTATGACCATTAGAGATGCAGAGAGACAGGTAGGGCATAATAACTTCTATGGCCATTAGAGATACAGAGAGACAGGTAGGGCATAATAACTTCTATGGCCATTAGAGATGCAGAGAGACAGGTAGGGCATAATAACTTATATGACCATTAGAGATGCAGAGAGACAGGTAGGGCATAATAACTTCTATGGCCATTAGAGATGCATAGAGACAGGTAGGGCATAATAACTTATATGACCATTAGAGATGCAGAGAGACAGGTAGGGCATAATAACTTCTATGGCCATTAGAGATACAGAGAGACAGGTAGGACATAATAACTTCTATGGCCATTAGAGATGCAGAGAGACAGGTAGGGCATAATAACTTCTATGGCCATTAGAGATACAGAGAGACAGGTAGGGCATAATAACTTCTATGGCCATTAGAGATGCAGAGAGACAGGTAGGGCATAATAACTTCTATAGCCATTAGAGATACAGAGAGACAGGTAGGGCATAATAACTTCTATGGCCATTAGAGATGCAGAGAGACAGGTAGGGCATAATAACTTCTATGGCCATTAGAGATGCAGAGAGACAGGTAGGGCATAATAACTTCTATGGCCATTAGAGATGCAGAGAGACAGGTAGGGCATAATAACTTCTATGACCATTAGAGATGCAGAGAGACAGGTAGGGCATAATAACTTCTATGGCCATTAGAGATGCAGAGAGACAGGTAGGGCATAATAACTTCTATGGCCATTAGAGATACAGAGAGACAGGTAGGACATAATAACTTCTATGACCATTAGAGATGCAGAGAGACAGGTAGGGCATAATAACTTCTATGGCCATTAGAGATACAGAGAGACAGGTAGGGCATAATAACATCTATGGCCATTAGAGATGCAGAGAGACAGGTAGGGCATAATAACTTCTATGGCCATTAGAGATGCAGAGAGACAGGTAGGGCATAATAACTTCTATGGCCATTAGAGATGCAGAGAGACAGGTAGGGCATAATAACTTCTATGGCCATTAGAGATGCAGAGAGACAGGTAGGGCATAATAACATCTATGGCCATTAGAGATGCAGAGAGACAGGTAGGGCATAATAACTTCTATGGCCATTAGAGATGCAGAGAGACAGGTAGGGCATAATAACTTCTATGGCCATTAGAGATGCAGAGAGACAGGTAGGGCATAATAACTTCTATGACCATTAGAGATGCAGAGAGACAGGTAGGGCATAATAACTTCTATGGCCATTAGAGATGCAGAGAGACAGGTAGGGCATAATAACTTCTATGGCCATTAGAGATGCAGAGAGACAGGTAGGGCATAATAACTTCTATGGCCATTAGAGATGCAGAGAGACAGGTAGGGCATAATAACTTCTATGACCATTAGAGATGCAGAGAGACAGGTAGGGCATAATAACTTCTATGGCCATTAGAGATGCAGAGAGACAGGTAGGGCATAATAACTTCTATGGCCATTAGAGATACAGAGAGACAGGTAGGGCATAATAACTTCTATGACCATTAGAGATGCAGAGAGACAGGTAGGGCATAATAACATCTATGACCATTAGAGATGCAGAGAGACAGGTAGGGCATAATAACTGCCACTTATATATTTCAGAATCAGCAGGAATGTTGTCAGTTATTAGGGCTCTCTTGTGCTTTTCAATGTACCAAACAGCTCTTTTATGTTGCGGCACCGCCTGTGCCGAGCAGTAGCACCAGCCAGTCCACATATATTAATTTACTTTAATGACCTGGCCTATAAATAACTAACACGATTCCAGAATTAATTTCTGAAGAGAGGTTGGTGGTGATGATGAGAGGGGGAAATATATTGTAATTATTCGGCAGATGCATATGGAACAATAAGCAACAACCGGGCCTATATAAACAGTGTTTGTGGGTGTGTTGAGATGGCAGCTTTAGGAATGTATAAGGGGCTGGATGGACATAATATGCTGTCCAAGCTATTCAAATATGTCCCTCGAGGCAGTTACTCTTCTGGTTTACATTTTTCCCCTGTAATTTGGGACGGCAGATAGACTAGTGGTTAGAGCATTGTGCCAGTAACCGAAAGGTTGCTAGATCGAATCCCCGAGCTAACAGGGTAAAAATGTTGTTCTGCCCATGAACAAGTCAGTTAACCCACTGTTCCCCGGTAGGCCGTCATTGTAAATAAGAATTTGTTCTCAACTGACTTGCCCAGTTAAGTAAAGGTTCAATAAAAAAATAAAAAATCAGGGACAGATTTAGACCTGGGACACCAGATGAGTGCAATTAACTACCAGAAACAAAAATCTGACTTGTTTAGGCTCTCCAGGACCTAATGCCATAGCCCTGTAATGTTGACTCTTTCTTTTGAGCATTCCAATTAATCCCAAAGGTGTTCGATTGGGTTGAGGTCAGGGCTCAGTCAAGTTCTTCCACACCGATCTCGACAAACCATTTCTGTATGGACCAAACTGTTGCCACACTGTTGGAAGCTCATAAACGTCTAGAATGTCATTGTGTGCTCATTGAAAATAAGGAGCCCACCCCGAACCATGAAAAACAGCCCCAGACCATTTTTCCTCCTCCACCCAGCTTTATAGTGGGCACTATGCATTCGGGCAGGTAGTGTTTCCCTGGCATCCACCAAACCCAGATTCGTTCGTCGGACTGCCAGATGGTGAAGCTTTTCCACTGCTCCAGAGTCCAATGAGCTTTACACCGGTCCAGCCGATGATTGGCATCGCGCATGGTGATCTTAGGCTTGTGTGTGGCTGTTCGGCCATGGAAACCCATTTTATCAATGCAATGGAAACAAGGTCAATCAACATGTACGCTGTACCTCTTCTGTCCACCACTATATGTTCTCATAATGAATGTTATATAATGTAACCCAATGTAATATAATGTTACCTAAATGGGTTCATATTTGTACAATTCTGAATTAAACTAGATATCTCTTGCTGAGACAATAGGTCTGCTGGAGTGTTCATGATGACTGAAACTTGAGACTTGGCAAGTGTTTGCTGACAATGTTCTTTCACTTTCAGAATGTACTGTTCAGGGTGTTAAGGAAACATTTTATTTTGTATTTACTTGCGTCAAAATGTTTGAGGGTACTAGACGTAAGAGGCATTATTTGCTGTTCAAAGACCTAGCTGGTGCAAAGCCCTCAGTTGTTGTGGTGGTGATAGCTGTGGAAAGCACTAAACCTGCTGAGGTCGTCAGAGCAGACCTAGCATCTTTATGGAAATGGTGAAAGTCTTTAAAATATATTATCTTTATGCATGTACTGTTGCTCACTCGTGTGTGTGTGTGTGTGTGTGTGTGTGTGTGTGTGTGTGTGTGTGTGTGTGTGTGTGTGAGAGAGAGAGAGAGAGAGAGAGAGAGCAGTGAATGGTAAACAACCTAGTGGCTGAGTGTGCGGTACAGCAGAACTTAGTTCTGTTTAAATAAAGAGAGAACCATCAGGTTTCGGGTGCTGCTACATTCCCCCAGTGCCAAGCGGCTGGCCTTGTTTTGCTATCTACACTGGAGCATTTCTGATGCCTTCCTTATTATAGGGGCAATCTGGGATTCAAACAACAACACATGGGGTATCCCAACACTTATTTTGTAGACATTACAAAAAGTTGAGTAAATCAACGGTTGGGTTGTGATGGGAACCACAGTGGAACTATGTTCATGAGGCATTTATACGCTTTATATTGTTCAGTCATTGGCTATTAAATGAGTGTACATAACATTGAGATCACCTGCTCTTTCCATGACATAGACCAGGGGTGTCACACTCCTTCTACAGAGGGCCTAGTGTCTGCAGGTGTTTGGTTTTTTCTTTCAATTAAGACCTAGACAACCAGGTGAGGGGAGTTCCTTACTAATTAGTGACCTTCATTCATCAATCAAGTACAAGGATGCAGCGAAAACCGCAGCCACTCGGCCCTCTGTGGAATGAGTATGACACGTGACATAGACTGACCAGGTGAATCAAAGTGGAAGTTATGATTCGTTGGAGTCAACATGAGCCAGCGTCCCTGTGGAATGCTTTCTACACCCTGTAGAGTCCACGCCTCGATGAATTCAGGCTGTTCTGAGTGCAACTCAATATTAGGAAGGTGTTCTTATAGTTTTGTACTCAGTGTACAGTATATAATTTATTGGAAAGTCCAAAAATAGGAGTACCTATCCCAGATGGTCCCTTTAACCGTTCGGAGAAAGAGGCAGTAGTTGATTTTCAGCTAAAGATTATTCACTGAGGGGCTAAATTCCTACTCCTATTGACTCAGGAAAGTGAAGATGTGGTCTATGTGAAAAGAAAACATGATGATTCATGTGAAAGAAAACCGAGAGTTTCCTGTGATCAGGAAAGTGTGTCACAATCCTTTATGAACAGTCAACATACACATGCGTGCAAGTACACACACGTGCACGAACATGCACACACGCGACATGTACACACACACACTGCTGCCGTTCAAACCCTCCTCTTTGTATACAGTGCCTTCAGAACGTATTCATATCCCTCGACTTGACTTATTCCACATTTTGTTGTTACAGCCTGAATTCAAAATGGATTAAGTTGATCTTCACACAATACCCCATAATGACAAAGTGAAACCATAAAAAATATATTTTTTGCTAATTTATTGAAAATAAAGTACAGAAATATCTAATTTACTTAAGTAGTCATACCCCAGTCTTTCTGGTTAAGTCTGAAAGAGCTTTCCACACCTGGATTATTTTCAGAATTATTCAAGCTTTGTCATATTGGTTGTTGATCATTGCTAGACAACCGTTTTCAGGCCTTGCCATAGATTTTCAAGTATATTTAAGTCATACCTGTAACTCCGCCACACAAGAACATTCACTGTCTTCTTGGTAAGCGACTCCATTGTAGATTTGGCGTTGTGTTGTAGGTTATTGTCCTGCTGAAAGATGAATGAATCTCCCAGTGTCTGTTGGAAAGCAGACTGAACCAAGTTTTCCTCTAGAATTTTTCCTGTGCTTAGCTCCATTCTGTTTATTTTTTATCCTGAAAAACTCCCCAGTCCTTAACGATTACAAGCATACAGTACCTTTAACATGATGCAGCCACCACTATACTTGAAAATATGGAGAGCGGTACTCAGTAGTGTGTTGTATTGGATTTGCCCCGAACATAACACTTGGTATTCATGACAAAAAGTTGATTGATTTGCCGCATTTTATGCAGTATTACTTTAGTGCCTTGTTGCAAACAGGATGCATGTTTTGGAGTGTTTTTATTCTGTACAGGCTTCCTTCTATTCACTCTGCCAAGTAGGTTAGTATTGTGGAGTAACTGCAATTAAACTCTGTAACTGTTTTATAGTTACAATGGTGAAATCGCTGAGTGGTTTCCTTCCTCTCCGGCAACTGAGTTTGGAATGACACATGTATCTGTGTAGTGACTGGGTGTATTGTTACACCATCCATAGTGTAGTTAATAACTTTACCATGCTCAAAGGGATATTCAATGTCTGCTTTGAATATCTACTAATAGGGGCCCTTGGTAAACTTCCCTAGTCTTTGTAGTTGAATCTGTATTTGAAGTTCACTGCTTGACTGAAGAGACCTTTCAGAGATGTGGGGCACAGAGATGAGGTAATCATTCAAAAATCATGTTAAACACTATTATTGCACACAGAGTGAGTCCATGCAACTTATTCTGTGACCTGTTAAGCAAATTTTTACTCCTGAGCATATTTAGGCTTGCCATAACACAGAAGTGAAATATGTATTGACTAAAGACATTTGAGCTTTTAGTTAATTCATTTTTTAAAAATCCACTTTGACCACTATGGGGTATTGTGCCTAGGCCAGTGACCAAAAAATCTGAGTATAATCAATTTTAAATTCAGGCTGTAACACAACAAAATGTGGAAAAAGTCAAGGGGTTTGAATACTTTCTGAAGGCACTGTATCAAGAAATATAACGAAAGACCTCCCTGCCATTTTGTCCAAAGCATTGAGCCCAGGTATCGAAGGAGCCAGCGGGCTTTGATGAAAGGATCATTCGGGAGGAAACCATCTAATATTTATGATTTGATTATTGTTGCATTTCTTGCCAATGGCTTGAGATTCTTTCTGTGAGTTTGGAAAAGGCTTTGTCATTGGCGAGATTGCAGTTGAGACATGTCCCTCTGTATGTTTGCCTTCGTAGCCAATCTCTCTGGGAGGTACTGGGAGTGATTTATTTAATGGATGCTGGAACACAGTGCCATTTCAAATTAATACATGTTTGGAGATAGGATGTTTTTCCCCCAGTGTTCCATGCAAGCTCCTCTCTTTGATAAATAGATAAAAACCGCAGTAGAGCAATTGCTGAATTATTCTTTCATCATGGATAAATCAATCCACCCCCACCCAGCTTTTCGAGTTTGGGCTTTCGTTGCAATTAATTCTTACCTGTGAACAATTGCAGTATAATCCCGCGGAGGCCCCCTCCACCTTGAAAAGGATACAAAGGCCTTATCCAGGATAAATACTTTATTGATCACTCAGAGCCCTTTGAATAGGTGATTATCTTAATACGGGGGCCATTGTTTGCATAGCACCATGATAGATGATTCCCCTCACCATGCATATCTTTCCAAGTAATCCTTGATTGTTAGAGCTAGGACGGCATTGGTGGCTGCACAAAGTAGGACTGAGATGAGGGGACCGACTGCTATCAACCTATCAACAGATTGGAAAAACCAGAGAAGTCAAGAGAAGATAACTGTAGAGACGAGAGGGGTGGCGACAGAGAGGATAGAGGGGTGGCGACAGAGAGGATGGAGGGGTGGCGACAGAGGATGGAGGGGTGGCGACAGAGGATGGAGGGGTGGCGACAGAGAGGAGAGAAGGGTGGCGACAGAGAGAATAGAGGGGTGGCGACAGAGAGGATAGAGGGGTGGCGACAGAGAGGAGAGAGGGGTGGCGACAGAGAGGATAGAGGGGTGGCGACAGAGGATAGAGGGGTGGCGACAGAGAGGATAGAGGGGTGGCGACAGAGAGGATAGAGGGGTGGCGACAGAGAGGATAGAGGGATGGTGACGGAGAGAAGAGAGGGATGGTGACAGAGAGAAGAGAGTGATGGTGACAGAGAGGATATAGGGATGGTGACAGAGAGGATAGAGGGATGGTGACAGAGGATAGAGGGATGGTGACGGAGAGAAGAGAGGGATGGTGACGGAGAGGATATAGGGATGGTGACGGAGAGAAGAGAGGGATGGTGACGGAGAGAAGAGAGGGATGGTGACGGAGAGAAGAGAGGGATGGTGACGGAGAGGATATAGGGATGGTGACGGAGAGAAGAGAGTGATGGTGACAGAGAGAAGAGAGTGATGGTGACAGAGAGGATATAGGGATGGTGACAGAGAGAAGAGAGGGATGGTGACAGAGAGAAGAGAGTGATGGTGACGGAGAGAAGAGAGTGATGGTGACAGAGAGGATAGAGGGATGGTGACAGAGAGAAGAGAGGGATGGTGACAGAGAGAAGGGAGTGATGGTGACGGAGAGAAGAGAGGGATGGTGACGGAGAGAAGAGAGGGATAGTGACAGAGAGGATATAGGGATGGTGACAGAGAGGATAGAGGGATGGTGACGGAGAGAAGAGAGTGATGGTGACAGAGAGGATAGAGGGATGGTGACGGAGAAAAGAGAGGGATGGTGACAGAGAGGATAGAGAGATGGTGACGGAGAGAAGAGAGGGATGGTGACGGAGAGAAGAGAGGGATGGTGACAGAGGATAGAGGGATGGTGACAGAGAGAAGAGAGGGATGGTGATGGAGAGAAGAGAGTGATGGTGACAGAGAGGATAGAGGGATGGTGACGGAGAGAAGAGAGTGATGGTGACAGAGGATATAGGGATGGTGACGGAGAGAAGAGAGAGGGATGGTCACAGAGAAGAGAGGGATGATGGCAGAAACGATAGAGGGATGGTGATAGAGGGATGGTTATGGAGAGAAGAGAGGGATGGTGACAAGCAAATAGAGGGATGGTGTGAAAGAGAGAAGATAGGGATGGTGACAGAGAGAAGAGGGATGGTGTAAAAGAGAGGACAGGGATGGTGACAGAGAGCAGAGATGGATGGTGACAGAAAAGGGAGGGATGGTGTAAAAGAGAGGACAGGGATGGTGACAGAGAGCAGAGATGGATGGTGACAGAGAAGGGAGGGATGGTGTAAAATAGAGAAGAGAGTGATGGTGTGCTTCAACAGGAAGTTCCTGGATAACAAGTGCCTTGCGCTCTTAGCAGGTGTTTAATTGAGGCTGGTGGGGTTAAATTGCTGCTTTATATGGCGATATGGCCAGATATGTGACCATGGGAAAGGTGCTGATGGTGACAATCCTATGGCTATTGGAGCAGAAGCATAATGTCCTGTTGCATTAACACTCATTACCATTAAACTATCAGTGACAATGTGTGCCCTTTCATCACAGCCTGACGCGTCAGCATGCGAACTGAACCACATGCTTGGTCTGTTGTAATCATGTAATTGTCTATGTCCTAGAGAGTGGTCAATTGTATTATGTGTAATCAACTCTGCTCCCTTTGAAATCTTCCCCTGATAGGGGCAGGGGGTGGGAATGTTGCCAATGACTTTGGTTAGTCTTCCAACAGCCCTATTCCACATCTGCTGCTGTTTATTGTCCTAAAATGGACACCATAATGCATTCTGTTGTGATTGAGGATTTAAAAAAGTACATTGTCAATGATAAGTCTACAGTAAGAGTATTCTTGATCATTCTTAAGACAAAGCAGAATGGAAAATATACATTGGAATATGAATGGATTTCTTCTCTCTGATATGATCATGTGGTTTCCTGTTGTCTTAGTCAACCTCTGGCTCCCCCACACATCAAGATAATGTAACCTTACAAGCCATTTGTTCCCAGGGAGGTCTGCGGGAATCTTGAGAGTTTGGCATGGCTCTGTGAGGTTAATAATAGTTGTTGTGTTTTTTATTTCATTTCCCTCTCTCTCTTCTCCCCCCTCAAACCAGCCATCCTGAAGTCAAGTCTTGACAGAAAACAATCTGTTTGAGCCGGTGAGGGCGAGGGGGGTCAGCCAGCACCGGTGCCCCTGCCTAGTGCAGCCCACCAGCCTCTGTCCTCTCCCTCCAATCTCTGTGAGGGAGGGAGGGAGGGAACAGAAAAAGGAGGAAGAGTTAGGGATTGCAGTCTGGTCGACTACCTCTGTCGGGTTTCATTCATTTAGAGCCGTACTATACCACTACATTATCTCTTTTGAATTCCTTTTCAAAGTCTTTGTGCTCGAGATTCGTGAAAAGGTTATCTACGGTTTTTTACATCTTCGGGACAGAAAAGGTGGCGTAAGACTGATATATGTTTGAGGGAGGTTGACACACAGGTCCAATGTAATAAATAGATGTAATTAAAGTGAAAGTTGCCTTTGAATTAACTTGAGTAAATAAGTTAAAAGGGTGAATAAATAACCTGTTTTCCAGTGCCAAAGTCCTAGTGATTTGTATTGACACAGCTATTTATTAAGGGGTTGCTAAAACACCTTGCAGTACTGCGCTGACATGTGGATGTATGATTCAATGCTGCTGAGATGCAGCCCGACAGATGTTACTCAGTGGGTAATCCCCCAACTCCCCCTCCCCAGTCCTGATTTAATATTTATATTTAAAGTACACATATATTATATTCATGGGTAAATACTGTGGTTTGATCCAATAGTTGTAAGATTCTGTAACACTTTACCGTAAGTAATTTGCCTTAAAAGCTTGACTTATTTACCCTAATGTAACTACACAGAAATAACTGTAGAAACAACATTTTATTTACATATAGTTGCAGCTTTATTGACCAATTTCTCTTGTCATCCTATGTGTGAATGGACAAATGAACTGAAATCTAGGTAAACAGCAGCGTAGTCCGTCTGACATGTTTGACATTCTTTATTTTGAAGTGCCGACCCACACTTAATAAAGCCAATGTGATTTACTGGAGAAGGTGGTATAGCTCTCCTTTTTTGTCAGAAATGCATTTTCCAAAGTCATTCAGTCTGCCCCCAAAGAAGAGTGAGGGGAAAATTAAATGTACTCTGGTAGAGAGGGGGAACCGAGCAAGGAAATGCTTGTAGGGATGAATGCATCAGTGAGCCAATTGCTCTAAAATTGCACAGGGTTTTAAGAGAGGGAGAGGGGAGGAAAGGGATGTGGCTTGCCCCTGCTCTCCAGCCCAAACGCCTCATTGAAAGGTCATGTAGGATCTCTGAAAGGCTTGTGCAGTTGTCTCTAAGGCACCACAATGGAGAATATGCTCCTAGCAGCCACTGTACTGGCCTTTTTCTCTCCAATTGTATTAGTCTAGTCTAGCACATTCACTTTTCCTTTCTCAAAGCTTTGTATTTTTTTATCCAGTTCTGTTTGATATGTATGCTTTACTGACGTGTGTTTTTAATGTTGTCTACTCAATGCATGGGCGTATATTCCTTTATGCATATTTATCAGAATGCCTCTCAGCCCATCATATCACTAGACATGTATGTGACCACTAACAAACTGAACTATATAATGCGTCTTTATCTGCCACTGTCATATGGTAAAAGCAAAGAAGGCTAAAGGCGGTTCCTGAAAGACTGAATGAAAGAGAGCTGAACGTTTACACATGCCCTCCTCCCCCAACAGCTCCCTGTATGGTTGGCTGTTTCATGCAGATCCTTTATTGTTGTGGCCTTTTCTAACATTCAAAGAACATTCTGTCCCAGCGTGGCTCAGTTGGTAAGAGCATGGCGCTAGAAATGCCAAGGGTCGTGGGTTGGAGGTCATCTATACTAAAATGTATGCACTCTCTTGTTGTCAGTCGCTTTGGGCTTTTGCTAAATGGTAAGAACAACTAATGCCGTGACTCACCCATGACTTCACCTCTCTCTCAGCTTCGAGACACTAAGTCGGCCGACCAAAACACAACGCTGCTCCACTTCCTGGCTGAGAAGTGTGAAGAAAAGTACCCGGAGATCCTGAGGTTCCCTGAAGAGCTGCAGCACGTGGAGAGTGCTAGCAAAGGTAAGCCAGTTCATCCTCTTTAAATAATGGTTGACACTGTCCTTATATGGACACTGTATCACTGGTCGAACCATAATTCTACACAGACACTCCTGAGGCATTAACAGTAGCTTATATTCTGATGTGAGAGATGGATGTACAACATACTGCAAAGTCGGAGAGTAATTAAAACTTGTTGTTTTCTGCTAAGGTCATACTTGCTTGTTTTGAATCGCTCAACATGCTGTTATTGGACCTTTCAAAGCTATATATTCAACAAACAAGATATATTCCTCCCCGGAAATATGTGCCTCTTGAAATTGGACGCTCTCACAGGAAATCACAAAAGATTTTCGACAAACATGCAATTTACTCCACACCTGCAATCATTCTAGGTGTTATGTCACCTTTACCAATTTACTGCCATGTTTCATTTCCTCATCTTCTTGTTTTGACCCCCCTGCATTGTGTTTTGTTAGTAACCAATAGAAATCTCTCGACAAGCCCACATTTTATAGCTGTGTCTTCCTTGGCTCCATTTCAATTAAGAAAGCTGTTGATTACAACTATGATGTCATTTGCTTGTGTTTTCATCAAAGTATTTTGTTCACCTTCTCCCCCACCAGTATCCTCGCTAATCGAACAGAATTCCTTTTGAGCGATATAAATCTGGTTAAATCAAATTGTAATTGGCCAATGGTATTTGCTTTGTCTCGGCATTATAACATTGATCCAGAGTTATCCGACTTGTTTTTAAATGCTTCTTTTGGGAGCTAGAGCTTAAACCAGGAGGCTTCGAGGCATTTTACAGCTTGATTTAGACACGCCCATGTTTTATAGAGTGACGCAAGAGATTACGCCCAACAAGGTTAAGATACTTTAATTAGGTCTGTTGCATCCGATGGAATAAAACTTCCTAATGGCCAGAGAGCCCCTCTTAATCCCTTGTGGCCAGAGAGCCCCTCTTAATCCCTTGTGGCCAGAGAGCCCCTCTTAATCCATTAAAATGGCGCCGGAAGTAATGGCAGCAGTTTTATGATCGCCCAACCAATTGTGTTTTTTTTCTTCCTTATTTGTAACTTATTTTGTACAAAATGTTTCTGCAGCCGTATCTTACGGCAAAAAAGAGCTTCTGGATATGAAGATAGCGATCAATCACCTCGGATTAGACAAAAAAATAATTCTTCAACAAGCAGGACACACAGGACATTCTCCGAACAACCGACAAGGCCAACATCCCAGTTATTTGCAAGAGGAAGAGACGCAGGTACAGAGGACACAGAGCGGGATGCCTTGTAAGGATCTGCAGAAGGCGAGTGGGAAAGCTGCCGTTACCGTCAATATTACTCGCCAACGTGCGATCATTGGACAATAAATTAGATGAGGCACTATCACGAATATTCTACCAACGGGACATCAAAAACTGTAATATCTTATGTTTTATCACCAACAAACTAGAATGGTCCAACACACCAAGAAAGTCGTGAAGAGGGCACGATAAAGCCTATTCCCCCTCAGGAAACGAAAAAGATTTGGCATCGGTCCTCAGATCCTCAAAAGGTTCTACAGCTGCAACATCGAGAGCATCCTGACTGGTTGCATTACTGCCTGGTAAGGCAATTGCTCGGTCTCCAACCGCAATGCCCTACAGAGGGTAGTGTGTACGGCCCAGTACATCACTGGGGCTAAGCTGCCTGCCATCCAGGACCTCTACACCAGGTGGTGTCAGAGGAAGGCCCTAAAAATTGTCAAAGACCCCAGCCACCCCAGTCATAGACTGTTCTCTCTACTACCGCATGGCAAGCTGTACCAGAGTGCAAAGTCTAGGTTAAAAAGGCTTCTCAACAGTTTTTACCCCCAAGGCATAAGACTCCTGAACAGGTAATCAAATGGCTACCTGGACTATTTGCATTGTGTGCCCCCCCAATCCCTCTTTTTACGCTGCTGCTACTCTCTGTGTATCATATATGCATAGTCACTTTAACTATACATTCATGTACATACTACCTCAATTGGCCCGACCAACCAGTGCCCCCGCACATTGGCTAAACGGTCTATGTGCACTGTGTCCCGCAGCCCACCACCCGCCAACCCCTCTTTTACGCTCCTGCTTCTCTCTGTTCATCATCTATGCATAGTCACTTTAGCCATATCTACCTGTACGTACTACCTCAATCAGCCCGACTAACCGGTGCCTGTATATAGCCTCGCTACTGTTATAGCCTCGCTACTTTATATAGCTTCGCTACTGTTATTTTTCACTGTCTTTTTTTACTGTTGTTTTTATTTCTTTACTTACCTATTGTTCACCTAATACCTTTTTTGCACTGTTGGTTAGAGCCTGTAAGTAAGCATTTCACTGTAAGGTCTACACCTGTTGTATTCGGCACACGTGACAAATAAACTTTGATTTGATTTGTGTTGTAAAAATCGGGAATATTCTTCTGTTCAGGAAGAGGGCCCCGGCAGATTCAATATGCATGGTATCTGGCAGCAGTTTCAGTGGCCAATGGGAGAAGGACTTTAATAGAGCACAAGGGATTTGTATGCGTTCCGAGATGACCACCAGGAAAGGTTAACAGGCCGGATGGGAGGCATGGTGTGGATGACAGGACAGAACGGTGGCTTTAATGCACTAGGCATTATTGTCTATCTGCCATTGTGGATTGGCGTTGAGAATAAGAGAACATGGCTGCCATTTGTGGTGCGGAAGTGGTGTATTTACAGCTCAAATGGCGTAATTACCTCAAGAGTAAACATGCTACAGTGTTCCCACCTTTGAATTAAGTTATTTATCTGACACGTATGAAAGTTAGTCTCCCTAGGCAATCTGGCACGTAAGCATTTGCCACCTCATTGTGTCTGGGAATAGACTTGTTTGTCTGACTGCCTGTCAATAAGTTCATTTCATTCTCAAGTATTTGGTGGAGAATCCCCAGAGGCGTATTTACTTTGTTAGTTTCCTATTTGGTTATTTAATCGAATTCCCGCTAATTATGTGCTCGACTGACGCAGCGAGGCAGCTATTGTTGAAGTGGACCAGAACCAGCCTTCATTATGGATATAGATGGATTAGTGTACGGCTCAAACTGTCAACGTGTATCAACTCATTCAAGTCCATTCAGGGACAATCAATTCTTGTACATGCTTGTTAGTTCAATTGGGTGAGACTGATAAGCCATTGGTTGACTCAATTCATTATGGCAAACACCAGTGGACAACACATACATAACACCAAGGAGAAGGCTATATGGGATATAAAGCTGTTTACCTCACAGTGCTTTCCGTAGACCCTGTATTTTAATTATAGGTCAAACGTGATATACAACACGATAACCGTATTATCCATGGACATTTTAGGGTAAAACCAAGAAAACTAGCCATTTAAAGGCCCAGTACAGTCAAAAATGTGATTACCCTGTGTTTTATATATATATTTTATTTCTACACTGAGGTTGGAATAATACTATGAAATTGTGAAAATTATGATAATAGCCTTTTAGTGTAAGAGCTGTTCGAAAAGACGACCTGAAATTTCAGCCTGTTTTGGTGGGGTGGAGTTTTGGCCTGCCTGGTGACATCAACAGGTGGTAATTTAGTTAATTTACTGATACGAAAGAGACAATCCAATCCTCTCTGCCAATAACAGCTACACTGAACAAAAATATAAGCACAACATGTTGGTCCCATGTTTGAAGAGCTAAAATAAAAGATGCCAGAAATGTACCTTCCATACGCACAAAAAGCCTATTTCTCTCAAATGTTGCACACAAATTTGCTTACCGTAATTTCCGGACTATTGAGCGCACATAAGCCGCACCCACTGAATTTAAAAAAATATATTATTCTGAACATAAATAGGCCGCACATGTCTATAAGCCGCAGGTGCCTACCGGTACATTGAAACAAATGAACTTTACACAGGCTTTAACGAAACACGGCTTGTAACAAAAATAAATAGGCTTTAACGAAACACGGCTTGTAACAAAAATAAATAGGCTTTAACGAAACACGGCTTGTAACAAAAATAAATAGGCTTTAACGAAACACGGCTTGTAACAAAAATAAATAGGCTTTAACGAAACACGGCTTAAAATAAAAAATTTGCAGTAAGCTTTAGTTGTCTTTTTGCACTGAGTCAATTCCTCACGCTGCTGTTTCCAACGTCTTATCATCGACTCATTAAGACCAAGCTCCCGTGCAGCAGCTCTATTTCCTTTTCCAACAGCCAGATCAATCGCCTTCAACTTGAAAGCTGCATCATATGCATTTCTCCGTGTCTTTGCCATGATGAGGGTGACAAATGACTACCGTAATCAGAATGATGGGAAGTTTGAGAGCGCTCGATTTAATCTAAACAGTAAACAATAAAGTTCTTTGACCTTAACCCGTTCCGCAATTTCATTGGTCTAATGAAAGCTTCATGCCGCCAAAAAACTGAGCACGTCACAGAATGTGTTTTTTTGGGGGGGGGAAATTGAAAGCGGGAAAAATCCATATATTAGCCGCGTCATTGTTTAAGCCGCGAGGTTCAAAGCGTGGGAAAAAAGTTGCGGCTTATAGTCCGGAAATTACGGTACATCCCTGTTATTGAGCATTTCTCCTTTTCCAAGGTAATCCATCCACCTAACAGATGTGGCATATCAAGAAGCGGATTAAACAGTATGATCATTACACAGGTGCAGCTTGTGCTGGTGAGACTAAAAGACCACTCTAAAATGTGCAGTTTTGCCACAGATGTCGCAAGTTTTGAGGGAGCATGCAATTGACATGCTGACTGCAGGAATGTCCACCAGAGCTGTTGCCTGCTCGTCATAACATTTTCATTTCTCTACCACCATTAGAGAATTTGTCAGTACCTCCATCCGGCCTCACAAATGCGGGATCGTCTGAGACCAGCCACCCGGACTGCTGAAACTGTGGGTTTGCACAACAAAATAATTTCTGCACAAACTGTCAGAAACAGTCTCAGGGAAGATCATCTGCATGCTTGTCATCCTCACCAGTGTCTTGACCTGACTGAAGTTCTGCGTCGTAACCGACTTCAGTTGGCAAATGCTCACCTTCGATAGCCACTGGCACACTGGAGAAGTGTGCTCTTCACGGATGAATCCCAGTTTCAACTGTACCAGGAAGATGGCAGACATTGTGTATGGTGTCGTGTGGGCGAGTGGTTTGCTGATGTCAATGTTCTGAACAGAGTGCCTCATGGTGGACAACGAACACAATTTCATTTTATTGATGGCAATTTGATAATGCACAGCCCCATGTCGCAAGGATCTGTACACAATTCCTGGAAACTGAATATGTTCCAGTTCTTCCATGGCCAGCATACTCACCAGACATGTCACCCATTGAGCATGTTTGAGATGCTCTGAAACGACATGTGCGATAGCTTGTTCCAGTATCCAGCAACTTCGCACAGCCATTGAAGGGGAGTGGGACTACATTCCACAGGCCACGATCAACTGCCTGATCAACGCTATGCAGAAGAGATGAGGCGCTGCATGAGACAAATGGTGGTCACACCGGATACTGACTGGTTTTCTGATCCACTCCCCTACTTTGTTTTTAAGGTATTCATGGATTAGGTCCTAATTCATTTATTTCAATTGACTGATTTCCTTATATGAACTGTAACTCAGTAAAATATTTGAAATTGTTGCATGTTGCATTTGTATTTTGGTTCAGTGTAGTTTTCAGTTTTCCCTTCCCCACTCAGACCACACCCAGACAGTCCTAGCAAAATTGCTTTAGAAATTTCTATTTTCTAAGTGATTGAAAACAATCACAGGAAGGTACTTAATTGCTACACATAAATTATTTGATATTGATATAAAAATGTCTGCATTGGACCTTTAAGAGCAGATGATTCCATAGTGAGAGAGAGAGAGAAATCGTTTGATTTGGAAAAATATTTTCTTATTGTGCGTATTGGTCAGCCAGACAGCATTGGTTTGAATCATGAAGTGATGTGTTTCTTCAGTTTTGACAGAAGTCCGCCTCCACAGGTGAAGCCAAAAGGAATGAGATGATTGAGTCACCCACTCTAACAAAAAATGCACCGTCTCTCACTCCAACAAGAAACATGACACAATGATCTCTGTTTTAAAAGACAATTCTTAGTGTCTTCTCATTTTCCTTTTCCCCGTACCAACGAGAGACCTCTTTGGTCACCAACGCTCAAGTTTTATTCTGTTGTTTTCGGGTGCTTTTAAGGGCCGTTTGAGATGCCGGAGAGGACCAAAACAAAGAAGCTCAAATCGCAGCTGTCTAGCCTCACTAAAGCTCATTTAATCAGAGAACACTTTGAGGCTGGAACACAAGGCTGGAACACCACGATGGCTGGGCCACGCGTTAGCTTGATTCGAGTCTGGAAGAGCTTTAACACTCGTGTAGAACAACGGGGCCCATCTGAATAATTTATAGACTATCTTCCAGATCTTTTACAAGGCTTTTTGGTCTCCTGTCAGGTAAATTGGTAGAAGAACATGGGAAAAAGATTGCTTCCTTAACTGGGTACACTGTTCACCCTAACCCCGAGCAATATCTAGTTGTCATCTCTCATTCTCCTCTCTGTTAGGCATCTCTCTCTCCTTCATCGCTACAGTGCATTAGAGCCACTTTGTTTCCTCGTCTCCACTAAAATAACTTTCTAGTTTCTCCTTTTGTTATTCTTTTTCTACTTGGCCCATGGCTGGCAGCATGCTGGAAAGGAAATGTGTATCTAGGATTCCACTTCCTCTCCCTTTATCCCCCTTCACTTCCTCTCATTTTATCCCCCATCACGTCATCTCTCTTTATCCCCATCACCTCCTCTTTTTATCCCTGTCTCCCTCATCACTTCCTCTCTCTTCAACCCCGTCTCCCCTATCACTTCCTCTCTCTTTATCAACAACTCCCCATCTCTTCCTCTCTCTTTATCCCTGTCTCCCCCATCTCTTCCTCTCTCTTTATCCCTGTCTCCCCCATCACTTCCTCCCTCTTTATCCCTGTCTCCCCCATCACTTCCTGACTCTTTATCCCTGTCTCCCCCATCACTTCCTCCCTCTTTATCCCTGTCTCCCCCATCACTTCCTGACTCTTTATCCCTGTCTCCCCATCAATTCCTCTCTCTTTATCCCCGTCTCCAACATCAATACCTCTCTCTATATCCCCGTCTCCACCATCACTTTCTCTCTGTGCCACCCAACTTTCCTTCTGACAAGCTATTACAAATAGAACCTCCCCCTGCCTGTCCCACTACCACTACAACTTGGAAAATGTTGTTGTGTGTTGAATCATTATTTGACTTATTATTTTCAGCTGAAGTAGACCCCTCGCCTCTGTGGTGACTACCACCACCCTCTGTTGTGATCTGTAGCTGAGGTGAGGCCAGGTGACCTAGTCAACCTGTACAGCCAGAGGCTCTGAGCCTGCAAATTTCTGCTTGTTGCATCAAGGGCCGTGGGGGAAACGGGGGTTGGCCGGTCAGAAGGTGGTGTGGTGAGGAGGAGGGGGTTCAAACATTATAATAATCACAAGCTCATCTACAAACGGCTGGAGCCTGCACACTTAATATACCTGATTGAAAAGAGCAATCAGTTCCGGCTGATTTCCCTGAGAAAGGCTTTTTGGCAGTTCCTTTCCCTTGATTGTCCACTCCAGAGGGACTCTCTCTCTCCCCAAGTCTCTAACATCTACTGCTCCTCAGAGAGAGAAAAAAAAATAAGAGAGAGAAAGAGAAAAAAGAGTGAGAGAGAAAAGAGAGAGACAGGCAGAGAGAAGACTGGTAGCCCTGACTTTGTCTGCTCTATTGCAGGCTGAGCCTCCCTTAAGCACATTATGCTGCCTTTTCCCAACTGCTTCACTTCATGTTAATTGCCTTATATTGTTTCTATTTAATGTTATGCTTCTGTCATGACAAATTCAAATCGAAAAGAAAGATAATGGCTAATCAATGAAAACTGGATCCTTGTACAATCCACTCCGGGTCGAGTGGCGTACTTTGGCATTTTCTGGCAATCATTAATGTGATTCAATAAGATGCCCTTTTAATCATTTTCATTTGGTTTGATTGTATTACTTTTTGCAGAATATCATTTGCATTCTGATTCATTCCTTATAAAATATTAGAGAAATCAATGTTATGTTTATCTATAGTTGGTGTATTAGAGAAATGAGTCGATAAATACACTTGCCTTCAGAACTAAAATGGTCGCCTTGACTGAAATCTCAGTAGCATTTCCTGTAGAGCGGTGTAAAAGCCATCTGGTTTTCTGAGTCATAGTGTGGTCATAGAGTTGTGTGGATGCACAACTTAATTACACATGCAACCCTGCATGCTTGTGAATTATAAATGCAACACGCTAACGAGATGATAGATCTGCATGTGGACTCCCAGCAGGTCGACTACTCTCCCCTTCCCTGACACACATGATAGCATCTCTTATTACCTCAGAAGCTGTCTCCCCATAGGGAGTAGCTTTTGAGGCAGGTAGAGGTCAGTGATAACTGGAGCCCGGCCCAGCACACACAACTGTCCTCGCAGGAGACTAGACCCTTCTCTCTGTGGACTCGCCCATCATCAATGGCTCACCTGCCTCAAGGTCACTGCTAATTAGAAGCCAGATGTTCACCCAGAGAGACTCACAGGGGCATGGAATTTGCTGAGTCTCAAGGAGGGCCTGGGACAAGCGGACTGATGACCATGAGGACTGACATTGCGGGGTTGTTGTGCTGTTTTTACATAAATTCCCTATTCTTACACACTTTTGTTCTGTTTTGTATAGACTATGTACTTGTTTCAGCCCAGAAGTTAGACAAGTGGACCATTTAACCAGAAGGTTGCTAATTTGAAACAGGGGCTTTGCAATATGGGAGATGAACTGGCAACCCAAAGGCTGCTAGTCAAGGCACTTAACGCCTCCATGTTCCAAATGTATTGCATGTATTCATTGAGGTTGAGTTGGCATGCCAGTAGTTTTGAGATGAAATAATGTCACTGTAGCATGCTTTCATGTATTCCAGGTGCACACTCATATTGGTTTGATGGAGCGGGTTGTGAACCGAAGACTTGAAAATTAATGGAAGTGATCATCTGATTAATTATATTACCCTTTAAAAATAATGCTAATCTTTTGAGCTTGTCCAACATATTTATCCCATCCCGATAATATAGTAGACAAATAAGTCTATATACAATGTGAGCAAATGAGGTGAGATGTGTAGATGACCTGGAGCCAGTGGGTTCAGCGACGAGTATGAAGCGAGGCATGTATACTATATACTATATACTGCAGCTACAGTATATGAATTTGGTGCTGTTTTTCATTGACTATCCCATCTAATGTAGCAAATTGGATGGGTAAGGTGATAAACTTGATGTTTTGGAGCTTTATGTCCATTGACCTTCTGCCAACAGTGATAGGTCATAGAGTGATAGCAAGGTAGTAAGACCATGGGTGTTTCTCAAAATGCATACTACCGTGCTCCAATCATGCAAATTGGAGCACACGAGGGTCGGAGTATGAGTCCAAATCAAAGTATGCGAAACGGAGCACGAAGGGCACTTCTAGAATGTATACTCTGTTTACAAGCTTCAACTAAAAGTATGCAAAGAAATATGATGCAACCACGTATAAAATGATGAAACATTTATTGAAATCAATGGCAGCCATTATTTGAGCTGAAGAGAGAGATAATACACTCCGACTTCAGAAGGAGAAATTGTCTATTAACATTTCATATGTTGCCTGACTAGAATATTTTATATTGATACGTTAATACATCTCACATAGTATTAGTTTTATGATATTTTTGCCTGTTAAACTATCTGATTAGCTACATTATTACGATTCACATAAAGCTAGCTGATAGTTATGAAGTAAAACCGTTTCTTTGTGTATATTTTGTTTTGTCTCTATTGCCATTGTTGTCCTGGCTGGAAGACGGTTCAGTGAATGGGTAAATCCATAGTAAGTGAATAGGGCTAACTGGCTAGCTAGCTAGCCATGAAGAATTGGTAGATACGCACGGAAAATGTACGTGTACCTTGCGTAATATTAGTTTTAGGTCATATTTGCCTGTTTAACTAGCTGGCTAGCTAGATTATTATGATTCACATACAGTGCATTTGGAAAGTATTCAGACCCCTTTACTTTTTCAACATTTTGTTATGTTACAGCCTTACTCTCATCAATCTACACACAATACCCCATAATGACAAAGCAAAAACAGATTACTAGAAATTCTACTAGAGCAAGCCGGCAGGTCAAACTGAGCAATCGGGGGAGAAGGGTTTTGGTCAGGGAGATGACCAAGAACCCGATGGTCACTCCGACTGAGCTCTAGAGTTCCTCTGTGGAGATGGGAGAACCTTCCAGAAGGACAACCATCTCTGCAGCACTCCACCAATCAGGCCTTTATGGTAGAGTGGCCAGACGGAAGCCACTCCTCAGTAACAGCCCGCTTGTAATTTTCCGTAAGGCATCTAAGGACTCTCAGACCATGACCATGAGAAACAAGATTCTCTGGTCTGAGGAAACCAAGATTGAACTATTTGGCCTGAATGCCAAGCGTCAAGTCTGGAGGAACCCTGGCACCATCCCTACGGTGAAGCATGGTGGTGATGGCATCATGCTGTGGGGATATTTTTCAACGGCAGGGACTGAGAGACTAGTCAGGATTGAGGCAAAGGTGAACGGAGCAAAGTACAGAGAGATCCTTGATGGAAACCTGCTCCAGTGCGCTCAGGACCTCAGACTGGGGAGACGGTTCACCTTCCAACAGGACAACAACCCTAGACACACAGCCAAGACAAAGCAGGAGTGGCTTCAGGACAAGTCTCGGAATGTCGAGATCGAACATCTCTGGAGAGACCTGAAAATAGCTGTGCAGCGACGCTCCCCATCCAACCTTACAGAGCTTGAGAGGATCTGCAGAAAAGAATGGGAGGAACTCCCTAAATACAGGTGTGCCAGGCTTGTACCGTCATACCCAAGAAGACTTGAGGCTGTAATCGCTGCTAAAGGTACTTCAGCAATGTACCGAGTAAAGGGTCTGAATACTTATGTAAATGTGATATTTCCCTTTTTTTCATATATACATTTGCTTTCTAAAAGCCTGTTTTTGCTTTGTCATTATGGGGTATTGTATATTGATTGACAATTTAATAATTTTTCGAATAAGGCTGTAATGTAACAAAATGGAGAAAAATTCAAGGGGTCTGAATACTTTCTGAATGCACTGTATCTAGCTGATAATTATGTAGTAGAATGTTTGCTTTGTGTATATCTTGTTTCGCCTGTTGTTGTCTTGGCTGGAAGAAGGTTCAGTGAATGGGGAGGTGAAGTGTGCGAGTGCTTCTCAAATGTGTTGTTTCATGCATTCCCCACACTCTCGTCCTCACAAGAACTTACTCAAGAGAACGTGGTCGCAGAATGCGCTAAGAGCATGAGAGTGTGGAGCACGGTAGTATGCATATTGAGAAACACCCCATGTCTTAGTCCTGTTGTTTCTGTGGTTGAACATCCAATTAGTCATTTTCTTCTGACTGATGATTTAATGAGTAGCCATTTCCTCATGTGTTGTGTTCTTCATTTGTTTGTTTGCTCCTTTAATAACATTGCCACAATAAACGTTGATTAGCATGTAATCAACTAGCGGCTTTTCTGCACTGTGAACAGCGGCGGCAACGGCTTTGAAGTTGGCCTTGTCTGTTGGAAAGTTGTTATGGATGAAGTTCTTCTCTGCTCATTTTTTGTGTCTTGGGACTGCCAATGGTGACTCAAAGCACTTGCTGACACACAACTTCAAAGCCATGTACCGAACAAAGGTTCAGTCATTTATTTCGCCGGAATACAGGGGAGCATTTCTCTCAAGGGATTTTGGATCTCGGAGGTCATGCCTAATGCAAAACACAGCATTGCTTCTTTCCCGCCGCCGTTTATCTACTTTATTCTTGTTTAGTTTTAAAGGACTATATCTATTTTCATGGGCAGTTATCATGCCATCTTGTGCTCTCAGCACCATGTGCTGCCTGTGGCTTTTAGACTGTGGATGGAACTCTTAAGTGAGGGCTGCCGTAAAGGTGCTATAATCTCTGCTCATATAAGCACTTCGTAGATCCGTTGGCTAAATCCTGCAGCTTTAATGGAATGCAGGTGAAATTTGGACGCATATACCTTCAATGAGAAAATGCATTACTCAAATCCCACCCCAGAGTGGTTATCGACCTCTAACTTATTGCCTCTCAACAAAAACACCTCAGGCCAGATTTACTAAGAGATTTAACTACTGCAAAACTTGCTCCTCTTTTTTCCAGATAGGAAAATGTCTAATATCATTCCCTCAGGACAAAAAAACGGTGCATACTCAACAACAATTAAATCCTCTGTACATTTTTCACTTAGATGTATGAAACTCAAAAATGCTTCCTTAAACCTATTTTTACTTGGTGCTTGGGAATCTCGCTTTGACAAGCAGAACATCACACAAGGACACATTTGACATTTCTCCAGAGACCCAAGATATTCCTTCTGACAGGAAAGGACATACTTTATTCCCTGTCTCTGACGGATGGTGTGGGCAGAAAAGGTGCCATCTCCAGCCCGATGCCCCACCTTCCCCTGCCCAGTGTTGGGCCTGCCAGCCCGTGCCGAGTGGACCACCTTGGGAATAGAGTCCACCGCCACTGCATTTCTGTTCGCCACAGACAGCTCTGAGAGGATAATTAAAGATGGAGGATTTCCCCAGGGTAGCGCCAGTGAAGGGAAGGAGATCAGGAGTTCACCCCCGTGCCTGGGCCAAAGGCACACACCAAAAATATCTACGTTGTTAGTTAAGCTTTAAATGGGGTCAGGTCGAACATTGCTACCGGCATTCTCTGTACCGTGCCTGCTATGGGACGTCTGAATCACGTTCCAAAAGAGATTCACCTCTCACTTCTCTCTGCTGTGGTAGTTTTCATTACCTCTCTGACATACATACCGATGGCTCCTCCGCTCAGCGCTTAGATTCATTTGAACTGTCTTACGGAGCATTCGCCTTGAATGTGTCTGTCAATCATTTTATTTCACGAACATGAGCTAATGTTGTGGACGGAGATTTCCTACTGTCCATTTCCAGGTTAAGATAGACCTTTTTTTCAAAGCGTACAATTGGCCCTGCCTGCCCTCCAGCACCCGGTGTCACAGGGAGGCCAAAAAGATCATCAAGGACATAAACCAACCGAGACACGGCCTGTTCACCCCGCTATCATCCAGAAGGCGAGGTCAGTATAGGTGCATCAAAGCTGGGACCGAGTGACTGAAAAACAGCTTCTATCTCAAGGCCATCAGACTGTTAAATAGCCATCACTAGCCGGCTACCACCCGGATACTCAACCCTGTCCCTTAAAGACTGCTGCCCTATATACATAGACATGGAATCACTGGCCACTTTAATAATAGAACACTAGTCACTTTAATAATGTTTACATTCTGCTTTACTGATCTCATATGTATATAATGTATTTTATTCTGCTGTATTTTAGTCAATGACACATTGCTCGTCCTAATATTATATATTTCTTAATTCCATTCTTTTACTTTTAGATTTGTGAATTGTTATATACTTTTGCACTGTTATAACTAGGAACACAAGCATTTTGCCACACGCGCAATAACATCTGCTAAATATGTATGTGACCAATAACATTTGATTTGATTTGATTATATAGTCATTGGAAATGGTAGTCTTTAAGACAGTATTTTCCTGACCCCTGACCTCACGGTAATAGTGACGGAAAAGCCTTGAGAGAAGTGTCATTGGCCAATTTGCCTTGTTAAATTTTCCCCCAGAGATTAATCTTTGGGCCCTGACAATGAGAGCCAAGCCTGTGTGGTGATTCCACTCAATCAGAGGCTGCGCTGACGATCCGTCTTGACAATCTGGGAAAAAGAGGAAATATGACACAAATGTTCTCATAAATCTGTTTAGTATAAGGCATAGCCAAGGGCAAAGCAGTATGGAGCCTGGGAGAGGGAACATGGAGTGAGAGATAGGGAGAGAAAAAAAAAAGTTGAACTCTGAGGATATTAATACCGTCATGAATATATCTATTATCCACATTCATTTCTAAGGCACTGCGGCATAATAACTCCCTGCACTACTTGGCTCTGGGCTGTATTACGTCGACAAAATGCTTTTCTGCATTGGGTGGAACACAAAGGGGATAATTTGTCTGGTTCTGAATGGAATTGGAGGGGAATCATGGCGTTAGGAAGATACTTTCACATTCCAGCCTAAGGATTCTGTCTGTAGTTGGCTCTGTAGAACTGAGGAAAAGATTAACGTAATTCAAAACGGATTTAGACAAAGGACCCTTCAGTGTGGCAAATAAATGTGTGTTTGCCTGCATGTGTCAGAGAGTGTCTGTTATTAAGACAAAAATTTGAATTACTCATTTGTATTCTGGGGCACAACTTCATTGTTTTTTACTATTACTAGAAAACCTTTTCCCCCTTATTCCAGTTATTTTCCAGATTTACCACAGAGCACTGTACCAAAGCAACAAGTTCTTGAAATTACAGTAGACAGACACTGAAAAATACATCTCCTTCATCGTACCTCTGCATGCAGTCTCCCGAGTGGCGCAGCAGCCTAAGCCACTGCATCTCAATGCTAGAGGCATCACTACAGACCCTGATTCGATCCCAGGCTGTATCACAACCGGCCGTGATTTGGAGTCCCATAGGGTGGCGGACAATTGGCCCAGCGTCATCCGGGTTTGAGGAGGGTTTGGCCGTCATTGTAAAATATTTGTTCCTAACTGACTTGCCTAGTTTAAATAAAGGTTAAATAAAAATAAAAAATGTCAGCAAACATAAACTCTGCACATAAAGAAACGTCCTCTAACTGTCAACTGCGTTTATTTTCAGCAAACTTAACATGTGTAAACATTTGTATGAACATAACAAGATTCAACAACTGATACATAAACTGAACAAGTTCCACAGACATGTGACTAACAGAAATGGAATAATGTGTCCCTGAACAAAGGGGGGTCAAAATTACATTTACATTTACATTTTAGTCATTTAGCAGACGCTCTTATCCAGAGCGACTTACAGTAGTGAATGCATACATTTGATATATTTTTTTTAATGTACTGGTCCCCCGTGGGGGGGAGTCAAAGTAACAGTCATTATCTGGTGTGGTCACCATCTGCATTAAGTACTGCAGTGCATCTCCTCCTCATGGACTGCACCAGATTTGCCAGTTCTTGCTGTGAGATGTTACCCCACTCTTCCACCAAGGCACCTGCAAGTTCCTGGACATTTCTGGGGGAATGGCCCTAGCCCTCACCCGCCGATCCAACAGGTCCCAGACGTGCTCAATGGGATTGAGATCCGGGCTCTTCACTGGCCATGGCAAAACACTGACATTCCTGTCTTGCAGGAAATCACACACAGAACGAACAGTATGGCTGGTGGTATTGTCATGCTGGAGGGTCATGACAGGATGAGCCTGCAGGAAGGGTACCACATGAGGGAGGATGATGTCTTCCCTGTAACACACAGCATTGAGATTGCCTGCAATGACAACAAGCTCAGTCCGATAATGCTGTGACACACCGCCCCAGAAAATAAAGGACCCTCCAAATCAATCCCGCTCCAGAGTACAGGCCTCAGTGTAACGCTCATACCGTCGACGATAAACGCGAATCCGACCATCACCCCTGGTGAGACAAAACCGCGACTCGTCAGTGAAGAGCACTTTTTGCCAGTCCTGTCTGGTCCAGCGATGGTGGGTTTCTGTCCGTAGGCGACGTTGTTGCCGGTGATGTCTGGTGAGGACCTGCCTTACAACAGGCCTACAAGTCCTCAGTCCAGCCTCTCTCAGCCTATTGCGGACAGTCTGACCACTGATGGAGGGATTGTGCGTTCCTGGTGTAACTCGGGCAGTTGTTGTTGCCATCCTGTACCTGTCCCGCAGGTGTGATGTTCGGCTGTACCGCTCCTGTGCAGGTGTTGTTAGACGTGGTCTGCCACTGCGAGGATGATCAGCTGTCCTTCCTGTCTCCCTGTAGCGCTGTCTTAGGCATCTCACAGTACAGACATGGCAATTTATTACCCTGGCCACATCTGCAGTCCTCATGCCTCCTTGCAGCCTAAGGCACCTTCACGCAGATGAGCAGGGACCCTGGGCATGTATTTTTGGTGTTTTTCAGAGTCAGTAGAAAGGCCTCTTTAGTGTCCTAAGTTTTCATAACTGTGACCTTAATTGCCTACCTTCTGTAAGCTGTTAGTGTCTTAACGACCGTTCCACAGGTGCATGTTCATTAATTGTTTATGGTTCATTGAACCATGGGGAAACAGCGTTTAAACCCTTTACAATGAAGATCTGTGAAGTTATTTGTATTTTTATGAATTATCTTTGAATGACAGGGTCCTGAAAAAGGGACATTTCTTTTTTTGCTGAGTTTATCTTGCAGACATATTTGAACGATTTGTGACGAAACATCGATATTGACTGTGTTTATTTGAACCCTTTCTGCTTCCCTCTCCTCTCCATCTCCATGTCTCTGTGGTGTGTTCTACTTCTGCCCTGAGATGTTCCAGCTGTCACACCTGAGTACATTCTCCTTTCAGATCTATCCGTGGAGATGTGCCCTACATTCTACTCTAGAATTAAAAAAAAAAATCATGGCCCTTATCTCTGCTTCACGTACATGCATGCAGAATACACTCGCATTAAGAGGCTCTGGGCACCACTTCCTGAGGTCTCTGCACCATAGGGATATTTTGACAGTTTAAATTAGAAGCAAATGGAGAAAAATAATAGGACTATGTAAAATGGTGCACCCTTGGCCTGCCACCATAAAAAAAGGAGATACACGGCCGCAACCATCACAATATATCTACTGCAGTATGTATCCTTTTCACTTTATCTTGTGTAGATTCCCCCGGTGTACATATGTATAGATTGCATTTTGATACTGCTACAGTGCTATTTGGTTGGTAATTGGATTCGTCCCGCCATCCTTGATTTCTTTCTTTTTTAGCATTTTTCTTTACATTTTAGCTGTTTGACATTTGACTGCATTCTTAGGAGCTAGTAATAACATAAGCACTTCACTGCACCGCTGTAACACCGGCTAAACTGTGTATGCGACCAATAAACTTTGATTTGATATATTCAGTAGTCACTCTGTCAATGAAAAAGAGTGTCAGAGCAGGCTGAAAACTGGCAAAAGTTTTTTTGGGGAAAATATTATATTTACACTCAGCTATTGTGTTCTTGCTGGACTTTTTCAGATGGCTCTGAGAGTACAGTGTGTTTGAAAAATAGACATATTTAGGACATACCATTGGGATTTATTTGTTTATTTCCGTAAGAACATCTTGACATGATGTACTCTTGGCTTTGTTGTGCTCCACCATCTCTCGACAACAGAGTTGGTGAGAAGGCTAAGCTCGTGGACCCTAGCTGACAGCTCACGCGGTGCTGTCGAAACTCAATAATCCACTTGGCCTTGTAGAAAGCCTTCCCTTTTTATGAAATATAGAAACAATTACTCTAATAAACAGATAATACCATTAAAATAATAACGGAGCATGCAGAAGGACATCTGCTTCTTATTGAGCATATGCTCCCTGTCTGTTCAGCACTATGCAACGAAGTTTAATATCATTCTGTTGTAACTTACATAATAAACAAATGTCATTAAAGGGTTACATATTAGTTTTCAGGTCACAACATGTGCTTCAACAGTAGTTAATTTATTTCAACTGTTGAGTGTGAAAAACCCAGCAGTGTTGCAGTTCTTGACACACTCAGACCGGTGCGCCTGGCACCTACTACCATACCCGTTCAAAGGCACTGAAGTCTTTTGCTTTGCCCATTCACCCTCTGAATGCCACGCATACACTGAGTATACAAAACATTAAGAACACTTTCCATGGCACAGAATGACCAGGTGATTTACTTATTTACAGTTGAAGTTGGACGTTTACATACACCTTAGCCAAATATATTAAAAGTCAGTTCTTCACAAATCCTGACCTTTAATCCTATTAAAAATGCCCTGTCTTAGGTCAGTTAGGATCACCACTTTGTTTTAAGAATGTGAAATGTCAGAATAATAGTAGAGAGAATTATTTATTTTAGCTTTTATTTCTTTCATCACAATCCCAGTGGGTCAGAAGTTTACAATCACTCAATTAGTATTTTGTAGCACCGCCTTTAAATTGTTTAACTTGAGTCAAACTCCCTACAAAAAGTTGGGTGAAATTTGGCCCATTCCTCCTGACAGAGCTGGTGTTACTGAGTCAGGTTTGTAGGCCTCCTTGCACACACATGCTTTTTCAGTTCTGCCCACAAATTTTCTGTAGGATTAAGGTCAGGGCTTTGTGATGGCCACTCCAATACCTTGACTTTGTTGTCCTTAAGCCATTTTGCCACAACTTTGGAAGTATACTTGCGGTCATTGTCCATTTGGAAGACCCATTTGCGACCAAGCTTTATTAACTTCCTGATTGATGTTTTGAGATGTTCCTTCAATATATCCACATAATTTTCCCACCTCATGATGCCATCTATTTTGTGAAGTGCACCAGTCCCACCTGCAGTAAAGCACCCCCACAACATGATGCTGCCATCCCTGTGCTTCACTGTTGGGATGGTGTTCTTCAGCTTACAAGCCTCCCCTTTGTCCTCCAAACATAACGATGGTCATTATGGCCAAACAGTTGTATTTTTGTTACATCAGACCAGAGGACTTTTCTCCAAAAAGTACGATCTTTCTCCCCATGTGTAGTTGGTAACCATAGTCTGGCTTTTTTTATGCCGGTTTTGGAGCGGTGGCTTCTTCCTTGCTGAGCGGACTTTCAGGTTATGTCGATATAGGACTCGTTTTACTGTGGATATAGATCCTTTTTTACCTGTGTCCTCCAGCATCGTCACAATTTCCTTTGCTGTTCTGGGATTGATTTGCACTTTTCGCACCAAAGTGCGTTCATCTCCAGGAGACATAATGTGTCTCCTTCCTGAGCGGTATGATGGCTGCGTGGTCCCATCGTGTTTATACTTGCGTACTGTTGTTTGTACAGATGAACGAGGTACCTTCAGGTGTTTGGAAATTGCTCCCAAGGATGAACCAGACTTGTGGAGGTCTACAATTTTTTTCTGATGTCTTGGCTGATTTATTTTGATTTTCCCATGGTGTCAAGCAAAGAGGCACTGAGTTTGAAGGTAGGCCTTGAAATACATCCACAGGTACACCTCCAATTGGCTCAAATTATGTCAATTAGACCATCAAAAGCTTCTATAGCCATGACGTAATTTTCTTGAATTTTCCAAGCTGTTTAAAGACACAGTCAACTTAGTGTATGTAAACTTCTGACTCACTGGAATTGTGATACAGTGAATTATAAGTGAACTAATCTGTAAACAATTGTTGGAAAAATTACTTGTGTCATGCACAAAGTAGATGTCCTAACTGACTTCCCAAAACTGTAGTTTGTTAACAAGATATTTGTGGAGTGGTTGAAAAACGAGTTTTATTAATAACTCCAACATAAGTTTATGTAATCTTCCGACTTCAACTGTATGTCACTTGTTAAATCCACTTCAATCAGTGTAGATGAAGGGGAGGAGACAGATTACATGGACATGGATTGTGTGTGTGTGCCATTCAGAGGGTGAATGGGCAAGACAAAAGATTACAGTGCCTTTGAACGGGGTATGGTGGTAGGTGCCAGGCGCACCGGTTTGAGTGTGTCAAGAACTGCAGCGCTGCTGGGTTTTTCACACTCAAATAAATTAAGTAGTGTGATGGGTGAGTTGATGATTGAGGGGAAGTAAATTATGTATAATTATGTAATCACCAATTGTGAATGAAGAACAGCAGTCCAAGCAGTCAGTAATTTACAAATTCTGAAAATGACTCAGATGGTGGGGAAGAAATTAAATGTGACATCTCTGATGATTATTCTTCTGAGCCTCAGCCTACACCTCCGAGGCCTATTGTGCAAAAAGGCAGACCGGGCTACCACCAAATGAAGCTGTGAGACAGGAGTGAGGAAGGGACAGCACCGTTTGGATAGAACAAGCCGGTGACAAAGTTACGGCCAATTATCAGCACAAAATGTATGGGATACCTTTCTTTGGAGAAACCATGTCACGGGATCGCTTCAGCGAGATCATGAGATCAGAGAGAATGCAACGCCTGGAAAATAGACAAATTTGACATGGTATCCGACGTTTGGAACAAGTTTGTACAGAACCGCAAGCACTGAGAATTGTTGACTGCTGTCATATTGCCACTTACATTCATTATAATGCCATTATTGCTTTTGTGCTGATTTTCAGTAATTTATCAAGCACACTTGATAAACTTGATAAAAGCACACTATAATGATGTTTAGGCTACTGATTTCTTCATTATTTGGCCGCGGGTCTTGGTGGTTGGGGTATTATTCATGTTTTTGTGGTTATAAAAATGAGCTGTTACTGTGTTCCAACGCATATGCTTTCTGTTTCATCGTTTTAAGAAATGCACTCCACAAATAAAACTTTTGAATGTTGGTGTTTTTTGTTTTTACATATAGCTTACAGTAACAAACTAATGAAAATGCTATTTTGTTATTTGAAATAAATACAAAATCATATTTTAATCTTGATTTATTTATTTTATTTAACTAGGCAAGTCAGTTAAGAACAAATTCTTATTTACAATGCCTACCCCGACCAAACCTGGATGACGCTGGCCCAATTGTGCACCGCCCTATGGGACTCCCAATCACGGCCGGATATGAGTCAGCCTGGATTCGAACCAGTGACTGTAGTGACACCTCTTGCCCTGAGATGCAGTGCCTTAGACCGCTGCTCCACTCGGGAGCCCGAGTGGTCTTACCTTCATAAACACAAATAAATTATTATTTTTGCAATAGCATATATGAAAAGTATTAATTACACTGTGTCTTGACTTTAAAAATAATCTGAAGACTTATTTATCTAATTCACTAACTATGTTTAATTGTTACCCGATTAAATGAATCATGTAACAATTGACTCATTAGGATCCGGGACACCACTAGAGTGTTTCTTTAAACTCGAAAAGGTATTTACCTATCACAGCTATAAACAGTCAACTTATTAATCATAACCTCATATCATAATTCTGAACAGTCGTAACCTCCTTGCATCTGCAAAAACCCGAGCCTTACTTAAGATTCTATACTACACAAATTGGTTTAATTATTTATTTACTAGCTAATTAAATGGGAAAACAGGATAAACATACACACTCTGATCAGGTTATTGACTGGACACGTAATACGCTGAAAACAGATCCCATGCGTGAATGACAACAACATGAATGCGTGTTAAAGAAGAGATGGTGAGAGGGACAGAGACATTTAACATTGCCAGATTCAAAAACTACTCTCACCTTCAATAGCCATATACTTTGCACACAAACCGCCACCCCCTTTGAGCAAGAATTCTTGAATGTATTTACGTGAAATGCTTGGGTTCGCCGGGGATCTCTCGGTGAACAGGGCAGCCTTGGAAAAGGTGTTGTGCCTTTTCACAGCATGCTTGTAAGGCTCAGATTGTCCAAAATGGTTCCAACAACTGTTGTCCTTCTTCGTAGTTATCTGGTGATTTGTCAGGTAGTCCTGAACAGAACTATAGAGTTGATTTTCCTTACATTCGCTCTTGAATATTTACTTAGGACAGCTAATCAGCCGTACCAGTGATTGTCCAGGAGGCAAGTTTTTCTTCTCCACCTCATGTTGAGATTCAAAGTTCAAACCATTTTAAATGAGCAGCTTCACGCTTTTTCTGGTTCAATTTGTTAATTTCTTAACCCATAATTTATACTGTTTGCTCAATAGGGGCAGTTCTGGCTGACTGACACGCTCCCTGACCTCACTCCTGTGCGGTGATTACACACTGTGCAAATTTATGGAAAACGATTTTCTCTTATAGCTTCTTAAATCACATTCCTCTCTTAACAAAAACATTTTCATCATGTTTCATATTACATGCACAACCAATAGTATGGGAACTTCATCCATGTAGTGTGTTTATTTTCCAAGTTACAGTATTTCCTTAATAACATGTTTAATGACATCACGAAATAACAAACAAAATGACATTAGTTTTCTATAGATCGCCTTTGACCATTCCCCATGTTCTACGTTAGAAATATTGTTCCAGTATTCGCCTTTGAACGTTTCAGAGTTTCAGCGGGAAAAGGTCTGTTGAGACAAAGCACATTCCTTTGGTGAATTTGGAGAGCACAGGCCTGGATCTTATCCATTGATTTACAACAGTATGTGAGTTGTTAATCCCCACTAATCATTTCCTTCCCCCTCTACGGGTGTTTGTTATTTTGTTCTTCTGAAATAGGATACATTCTCTTCATATCATAATGTTTCTTTAGATCTGCCTAAAATAAATGATGGATTTATTGTGATTGTGTATATTGAATGGATTTATTATACTTTTTAAAAGTAGATGTTCCAAACGTCCGCATTAGCTTGTATGTGGCTTGTATATCTGGAAAATCCTAATACGTGTTTGTTAATTAACAGTCAATTACAAGCTCTAACCAGAATAGAAAGAGTGGGAGGCCCCGGTACACAACTGAGCAAGAAGACAAGTACATTAGAGTGTCTTGTTTGAGAAACAGACACCTCACAAGTCCTCAACTGCCAGCTTCATTAAATAGTACCCAGTCTCAACGTCAACAGTGAAGAGGCGACTCCGAGATGCTGGCCTTCTAGGCAGAGTAGCAAATAAAAAGCCACATCTCAGACTGGCCAATAAGAAGAAGCTGCCAGTTGAGGACTTGTGAGGCGTCTGTTTCTCAAACAAGACATTCTAATGTGCTTGTCCTTTTGCTCAGTTTAGAAGAGTAGGGAGGTAGGCAATAAATAGGCCATAGAGGCAAAAATAATTACAATTTAGCATTAATACTGGAGTGATATGCAGATGATTATGTGCAAGTAGAGATACTGGGGTACAAAAGAGCAAGAGGGTAAGTAATAATATGGGGATGAGGTAGTTGGGTGGGCTATTTACAGATGGACTGTGTACAGGTGCAATGATCGTTAAGCTGCTCTGACAGCTGATGCTTAAAGTTAGTGAGGGAGATATAAGACTCCAGCTTCAGTGATTTTTGTAATTCGTTCCAGTCATTGGCAGCAGAGAACTGGAAGGAAAGGCGGCCAAAGGAGTTGGCTTTGGGGATGACCAGGGAAATAAACCTGCTGGAGCGTGTGCTACGGGTGGGTGCTGCTATGGTGACCAGTGAGCTGAGATAAGGCGGGGCTTTACCTAGCAAAGACTTATAGATGACCTGGAGCCAGTGGGTTTGGCGACGAGTATGAAGCGAGGGCCAGCCAACGAGAGCATACAGGTCGCAGTCGTGGGTAGTATATGGTTTGGTGACAAAACGGATGGCACTGTGATAGACTACATCCAATTTGCTGAGTAGAGTGTTGGAGTCTATTTTGTAAATGACATCGCCAAAGTCAAGGATCGGTAGGATAGTCAGTTTTACGAGGGTATGTTTTGCAGCATGAGTAAAGGATGCTTTGTTGCGAAATGGGAAGAATATTCTAGATTTCATTTTGGATTGGAGAAGCTTAATGTGAGTCTGGAAGGAGAGTTTACAGTCTAACCAGACACCTAGGTATTTGTAGTTGTCCACATATTCTAAGTCAGAACTGTCCAGAGTAGTGATGCTAGACGGGCGGGCGGGTGCGGGCAGCGATCGGTTGAAGAGCATGCATTTAGTTTTACTTGCATTTAAGAGCAGTTGGAGGCCAAGGAAGGAGTGTTGTATGGCATTGAAGCCCGTCTGGAGGTTTGTTAACACAGTGTCCAAAGAAGGGCCAGAAGTATACATAATGGTGTCGTCTGTGTAGAGGTGGATCAGGGAATCACCAGCAGCAAGAGCAACATCATTGATGTATGGAGAGAAAAGAGTCTGCCCGAGAATTGAACCCTGTGGCAACACCACAGAGACTGCCAGAGGTCCAGACAACAGGCCCTCCGATTTGACACACTGAACTCTATCAGAGAAGTAGTTGGTGAACCAGGCGAGGCAGTCATTTAAGAAACCAAGGCTGTCGAGTCTGCCGATAAGTATGCGGTGATAGACAGAGTTGAAGCCTTGGCCAGGCCGATGAATACGGCTGCACAGTATTGTATTTTATCGATGGCGGTTATGATATCGTTTAGGACCTTGAGCGTGGCTGAGGTGCACCCATGACCAGCTCGGAAACCAGATTGCATAGTGGAGAAGGTACAGTCATGGCCAAACATTTTGAGAATGACACAAAGTCTGCTGCCTCAGTTTGTATGATGGCAATTTGCATATACTCCAGAATATTATGAAGAGTGATCAGATGAATTGCAATTAATTGCAAAGTCCCTCTTTGCCATGCAAATGAACTGAATCTCCACTGCATTTCAGCCCTGCCACAAAAGGACCAGCTGACATCATGTCAGTGATTCTCTCGTTAACACAGGTGTGAGTGTTGACGAGGACAAGGCTGGAGATCACTCTGTCATGCTGATTGAGTTCGAATAACAGACTGGAAGCTTCAAAAGGAGGGTGGTGCTTGGAATCATTGTTCTTCCTCTGTCAAACATGGTTTACCTGCAAGGAAACACGTGCCGTCATCATTGCTTTGCACAAAAAGGGCTTCACAGGCAAGGATAGTGCTGCCAGTAAGATTGCACCTAAATCAACCATTTATCGGATCATCAAGAACTTCAAGGAGAGTGGTTAAATTGTTGTGAAGAAGGCTTCAGGGCGCCCAAGAAAGTCCAGCAAGCGCCAGGACCGTCTCCTAAAGTTGATTCAGCTGTGGGATCGGGGCATCACCAGTACAGAGATTGCTCAGGAATGGAAGCAGGCAGGTGTGAGTGCATCAGCACGCACAGTGAGGCGAAGACTTTTGGAGGATGGCCTGGTGTCAAGAAGGGCAGCAAAGAAGCCACTTCTCTCCAGGAAAAACATTAGGGACAGACTGATATTCTGCAAAAGGTACAAGGATTGGACTGCTGAGGACTGGGGTAAAGTTGTTATCTCTGATGAATCCCCTTTCCGATTGTTTGGGGCATCCGAAAAAAAAGATTGTCCGGAGAAGACAAGGTGAGCGCTACCATCAGTCCTGTGTCATGCCAACAGTAAAGCATCCTGAGACCATTCATGTGTGGGGTTCTTTCTCAGCCAAGGGAGTGGGCTCACTCACAATTTTGCCTAAGAACACAGCCATGAATAAAGAATGGTACCAACACATCCTCGAGAGCAACTTCTCCCAACCATCCAGGAACAGTTTGGTGATGAACAATGCCTTTTCTAGCATGATGGAGCACCTTGCCACAAGGCAAAAGTGATAACTAAGTGGCTCGGGGAACAAAACATCGGTATTTTGGGTCCATGGCCAGGAAACTCCCCAGACCTTAATCCCATTGAGAACTTGTGGTTAATCCTCAAGAGGCAGGTGGACAAACAAAAACCCACAAATTCTGACAAATTCCAAGCATTGATTATGCAAGAATGGGCTGCCATCAGTCAGGATGTGGCCCAGAAGTTAATTGTCAGCATGCCAGGGCGAATTGCAGAGGTCTTGAAAAAGAAGGGTCAACACTGCAAATATTGACTCTGCATCAACTTCATGTAATTGTCAATAAAACCTTTGACACTTATGAAATGCTTGTAATTATACTTCAGTATTCCATAGTAACATCTGACAAAAAAATCTAAAGACACTGAAGCAGCAAACTTTGGGGAAATTAATATTTGTGTCATTCTCAAAACTTTTGGCCACGACTGTACAGTTGGATTCGAAATGGTCGGTGATCGGTTTGTTAACTTGGCTTTCTACGACTTAAGAAAGGCTGGGTAGGATACGTAGATATGGGTCTGAAACAGTTTGGGTCAAGAGTCTCTCCCTTTGAAGAGGGGGATGACCGCGACAGCTTTCCAATCTTTAGGGATCTCAGATAATACTAAAGAGAGGTTGAACAGGCTAGTACTTTTAGAAAGAGAGGGTCTAGATTGTCTAGCCCAGCTGATTTGTAGGGGTCCAGATTTTGCAGCTCTTTCAAAACATCAGCTATCTGGATTTGGGTGAAGGAGAAATGGGGGAGTTTTGGGCAAGTTGCTGTGAAGGGTGCGGAGTTGTTTACCGGGGTAGGGGTAGCCATTGGAACAGAGGATTGATGGTTGCTGATAATAGGCTTCTGTACGCCTATGTAGATATTCCATAAAAAAAGATGCCGTTTCCAGCTACAATAGTCATTTACATCATTAACAATGTCTACACTGTATTTCTGATCAATTTGATGTTATATTATGGACAAATAACGTGTTTTTCTTTAAAAATCAAGGCCATTCCTAAGTGACCCCAAACTTTTGAACGGTAGTGTACATCTACTTGAAAATGTATGGCAAGACCTGAAAATGGTTGTCTATCAATGATCAACAACCAATTTGACAGAGCTTCTAGAATTTTATGAAAAATAATGATGTTGCACAATAATGTTGCACAATCCAGGTGTGGAAAGCTCTTAGAGACTAAAGTCTCACATCTGTAATCAATGCCAAAGGTGCTTCAACAAAGTATTGACCCAGGGGTGTGAATACTTATGTAAATTAGATATTTCTGTATTTAATTTTCAATACATTTTCAAAAATTCTACAAACTTGTTTTCACTTTGTCATTATGGTGTATTGTGTGTAGATGGGTGAGAGAACAAATCTTTTTAATCCATTTTGAGTTCAGGGTGTTACTCAACAAAATGTGGAATAAGTCAAGGGGTATGAATACTTTCTTAAGGCGCTGTATATTATCCTGATAATAGTTTTTTTGTGGGGAATACATTTTTGTCAATTTTAAGAACCGGTAGACTATGGGCACCGCATTGGCTTGTGGCCATCTTGAGCCATCAAGTGTAATTCGAGTAATTGGTGCCTTGTGGGTAGAGGCATTTTTGTTATTTTGGTGTTTTTTCTTGATGTTCGTTTAAAAGTAATTGCCTTATAAATAGACAGAGCCGAGTCATTCAATGTAGCTTCCAGTGACCTGTTAATAAGTCATATCACTGCACTCTATTAGAATGGTTCATGGGCAAATAGGTTCTCCGGGATGTGGTTGGTATTTTAGTCTCCCTCTTTTTCTGAAAAGTTTAGAGTAAGTCAACACACGCACTTTGTTCTGCACCAACTGTACCTTTTACCGGAAATATATTGAAACAAAAAAACAGTATTGAGAGGAAGAATTATTTAACGAATGGTTAAGGACCTGATGTTGAACTCTTGAATGAGATGGAACATATTCAAATGTGTCTTTTGATTGGCTAAAATTCTAAAGACATGGGCATCTCTTTTTGAATAATACTGGAGCCAAGTGCCTGTGTGTTACTGTAGCAACACACATCCTCAAGTACCCTTGGTCGGATTGTTTCTTTGAACTAATGAAAGGTCACGAAGGACAGAATAAATGTAGTGAGTTTTTTTAAATTAAAAGTTGGAATGAGAGTCTGTTCTCAAATGTGTAATATAGAACACAATAATTTGTCTTCCTTACTGACAGTTTAGAAGACTACCCACTATCATAGTGTGTACCCATGCTTAATGCTGATGGCTCCCAGAAAACCTATCCATACAATACTATTGGAAATAAAATGCAAAGTGGCAGTAGCGGTTACTGTTTTGAGGAGATTTCAAGTTTGGGCAGATGTGGTTGATTATGCAATTTGTCTTTGACTCCATGGAATCCAATTCAGAGTAGAGGTTGACCGATTATGATTTTTCAATACTGATACCGATTATTGGAGGACCAAAAAAGAGCGATACTGATTAATCAGCCGATTTATTTATAATATATATATATATATATATGTTTGTAATAATGACAATTACAACAATACTGAATTAACTTATTTTAATTTAATATAATACATCAATAAAATCAATTTAGTCTCAAATAAATAATGAAACATGTTCAATTTGGTTTAAATAATGCAAAAACAAAGTTTTGGAGAAGAGAGTAAAAGTGCAATATGTGCCATGTAAGAAAGCTAACGTTTAAGTTCCTTGCTCAGAACATGAGAACATATAAAAGCTGGTGGTTCCTTTTAACATGTCTTATATATTCCCAGGTAAGACGTTTTAGGTTGTAGTTATTATAGGACTATTTCTCTCTATACCATTTGTATTTCATATACCTTTGACTATTGGATGTTTTAAAAGGTACTTTAGTATTGCCAGCCTAATCTCGGGAGTTGATAGGCTTGAAGTCATAAACAGCGCAATGCTTGAAGCACAGCGAAGAGCTGCTGGCAAATGCAGGAAAGTGCTGTTTGAATGAATGCTTCCAAGCCTGCTGCTGCCTACCACCGCTCAGTCAGACTGCTCTATCAAATCATAGACTTAATTATAATATAATAACACACAGAAATACGAGCCTTAGGTCATTAATATGGTCAAATCCGGAAACTATCATTTCGAAAACAAAACATTTATTCTTTCAGTGAAATACGGAACCGTTCCGTATTTTATCTAACGGGTGGCATCCAAGTCTAAATATTGCTGTTACATTGCACAACCTTCAATGTTATGTCATAGTTATGTAAAATTCTGCAAATTATTTACGGTCTTTGTTGGTAAGAAATGGTCTTCACACAGTTCGCAACGAGCCAGGTGGCCCAAACTGCTGCATATACCCTGACTCTGCTTGCACAGAACGCAAGAGAAGTGACCCAATGTCCCTAGTTAAAAGAAATTCATGTTAGCACGGAATATTAACTAAATACGCAGGTTTAAAAATATATACTTGTGTATTGATTTTAACTTCTTGCGGATCATTGGGACGCTAGCGTCCCATCTGGCCAACATCCGTTGAAAAAGCAGAGCGCGAAATTCAAATTAAATTACTATAAATATTTAACTTTCATGAAATCACAAGTGCAATACAATCATTTTCAACCAGGGAGTTGCGACACGAAAGTCAGAAATAGCGATATAATATATGCCTTACCTTTGAAGATCTTCTTCTGTTGGCACTCCAAAAGGTCCCAGTTACATTACAAATGGTCATTTTATTCAATAAAGTCCTTCTTTATATCCATAAAAACTCAGTTTAGCTGGCGCACTTCAGTCAATAATCCACTCGGTTTCCCTCCTTCAAAATGCATACAAAATGAATCCCAAACGTTACCAATAAACTTATCCAAACAAGTCAATCAATGTTTATAATCCAACCTTAGGTACCCTAATATGCAAATAAACGATAAAATTGAAGACGGAGAATCGTTATTGTCTTTACCGGAGATAAACAAAAAGAATATGCTCTCTCGGTCAGGCGCTTGGAAACACTACAGCCAAAATGGGAGCCACTTAGAAAAACTACAACTTCTCCCTCATTTTTCCAAAAACGAGCCTGAAACTCTTTCTAAAGACTGTTGACATCTAGTGGAAGCCCTAGGAACTGCAATCGGGGACGATTTCGCCCTATTATGAAAGTGCCAGCCATTGAAATCACTGGTATGCTGAATTCTTTTTATTTTTATGTTTTGTCCTTGGGGTTTCGCCTGCCATTTCAGTTATGTTATACTCACAGACATTATTATAACAGTTTTAGAAACTTACGAGTGTTTTATATCCAACTCTACCAATTATATGCATATCCTAGCTTCTGGGCCTGAGTAGCAGGCAGTTTACTTTGGGCACGCTTTTCATCTGGACGTCAAAATACCGTCCCCTATCCCAAAGAAGTTAAGAAAAGCATTGATGTTTAGGTACACATTGGTGCAACGACAATGCTTTTTTCGCAGATGCGCTTGTTAAATCACCCGTTTGGCAAAGTAGGCTGTGATTCAATGATAAATTAACAGGCACCGCATCGATTATATGCAACGCAGGACAAGCTAGATAAACTAGTAATATCATCAACCATGTGTGGTTAACTAGTGATTATGTTAAGATTGATTGTTTTTTATAAGATACGATTAATGCTGGCTAGCACCTTACCTTGGCTCCTTGCTGCACTCGCATAACAGGTAGTCAGCCTGCCACGCAGTCTCCTCTTGGAGTGCAATGTAATCGGCCATAATCGGTGTCCAAAAATGCCGATTACCGATTGTTATGAAAACTTGAAATTGGCCCTAATTAATCGGCCATTCCGATTAATCAGTCGACCTCTAATTCAGAGGGATGATTGACAATTCAGCAGTGGTGCAATGTATGTATAGTACTGTACAGTACCAGTCAAAAGTTTGGACACCTACTCATTCCAGGGATTTTCTTCATTTTTACTGTTTTCTACATTGTAGAATAATAGTGGACATCAAAGCTATGAAGTAACATATGGAATCATGTAGTAACCAAAAAAGTGTTAAATAAATCAAAATATATTGTATATTTTATATTCTTCAAAGTAGCCACCCTTTGCCATGATGACAGCTTTGCACACTCTTGGCATTCTCTCAACCAGCTTCATGAGGTAGTCACCTGGAATGCATTTCAGTTAACAGGTGTGCCTTGTTAATTTGTTGAATTTCTTTCCTTAATGCGTTTGAGTCAATTAGTTGTGCTGTGACAAGGTAGGGGTGGTAGACAGAAGATAGCCCTATTTGGTAAAAGACCAAGTACATATTATGGCAAGAACAATTCAAAGAATCAAAGACAAACGACAATCCATCATTATTTTAAGACATGAAGGTCAGTCAATCTGGAAAATGTGTTACAGCTGCATATCTCCCCAGTGGGCAACCTGTATGTTTTATTGCATCCCCTACTACAGCTGCATATATCCTTAGAGGGCAACCTGTATGTTTTATTACCTCCCCTACAACAGATGCGTTACTTCCCAGAGGGCAACCTGTATGCTAATGATAAAAAGTGACTGATTTGGATCACCCTTTCATGTATCAGACTAAAGCTGTTTGAGACATTTATTTTATACACCCACCTTGACACAGCAGCAGTTTTCAAATAAGCGCTCGATCTGTGGTCGGCTCCGACCTGAACTCCCTGCGGCTGGTGTGTCCTCTCCTTCATTCTCCGATGACATGGAGCCTTGCCCTTTCATAGAATGGCCAAGTGTGAATGATGACCTCTCCTTCATTTTCCAATGACATGGAACCTTGCCCTATATTAGAATGGCCAGGTTGAAGGATGACCTTCATTCCCCAATGACATGGAGCCTTGCCCTATATTAGAATGGCCAGGTGTGATGGATGACATCTCCTTCATTCTCCGATGACATGGAGCCTTCTATATTAGAATGGCCAGGTGTGATGGATGACCTCTCCCTGACCACAATTATCATTGTTATTGTGTCTACATACATACCTATAAGCAGGTGCATGTTGTTTCTGACAGCTTAAAATTATTGTTTTGTCTAGTATGTCTGAGTGTTTATTTACCCGGTCAAGCACCTGAAGTAGCGTGTGCATGTGTGTGTGTGTGTGTGTGTGTGTGTGTGTGTGTGTGTGTGTGTGTGTGTGTGTGTGTGTGTGCGCGCACTATCTGTGCATTGGTGGGTGTGTGTGTGTGTGTGCATGTGTCTGTGTGCATACATGCGTCAGCAAGTGTCATATAGTATTGTATCAACGTCTAGACTTCAATCAGACTCTCCTCCAAAGATTTTCTTGTTTTGAGACCTCATTATTTCTACATCAAATGAATTTGACAAAGACTACTTGTGTTGGCACTGGGCTCCTGGTGTACACACTCTGACAGATTGCCAGTCTTGAGACTTGATTTGACTGGACCCTCAATGGAGGGCTGTGCAGACAGATACACATTTAAAATGATGCACGGTCAGAACAGCCCTAGGCCTTGGCTACATGTATACAGTGTTCAATGATCAGTTTTGTATGGTCAGTGTTCTATAGAGGGCTTGCAGTTGATGTACAACGCCTCCTGGCGGCCATGTTGGAACACCACCGCTTTCATTCTTCAGACAACAACAGCCGAGTGGCTACCCCAAACTGCATGATAACAGTTCATAAAACTAGTTGATTCATCACCACGGTCATTTTCTGTAGAGTATGTGGCTGCTCTAACGAGGCAGGAAAGACAATGGGATTTTTTTTTACAGATTCCCCGTAATCATGAAACACCATTGGAGATACCAATGACATAAGACTCAAGAACTGTCAGAAAGTGAAGAAATATTTTTGCCCGTCAAGACCTGAACACAGAAAGCTGTCAGTACAGGGTCTGCTATGATCATTTCATCAATGGTAAGTCAAGTCTGATCGATTTCGAGTTTGGTTTAGCTGTTATGCTAACCAGGTGTTACAGTAAATTAGCCAAAATTAGCTAGCTATATAGCTTGTAGTCTAACTATTAGCATGTGTCGCGTGAGTTTCACGTTTTGGGGAAGCTATTTTTTCACCATAAAATGCACCTTTATAACAAAGGATTGCATGCCTCTATCATCACATTTGCAGACTAATGTAAACCTACTATACCTAATGTGATGAGTAGATTGGATGGTGATAATTTAGGCTATTAATAAGTGCCTAGTGGCATAGGCTTAGGCTATATCAGAGACTTGTTTTTTACGGGAAAGATGTGGCCTTTGATAAACATTTCATGCAATTCTACTACACTTTATATGACTGAAGACATGAGCAGAATCTTTTTGTAATATGATGGTAGCCTAGAACTACTCTACTGACACTGACAACAGATCAATTAAAAACGACCTTGTCTTGAATGCAACCATGTAGCTAATCTAGGCCGAAAAGGGGTCCTGGCTAGAAGGGATCCAGCTTTTGTCAAATGTATTTTTTGCATTTTAGATAACCCTAACCTTTTTCCTAACCTTAACCTAATTATCCTAATCTGCTGCGTAAATTCTCCTAATCTCCTAATATTACGTGAATTTGACAAAAGCTGGATCCCTTCTAGCCATGACCATGAAAAGGGGAGACACAAATTGTACAGTATGACATCCATATACCCTGGAGGACATTATTGTCCAAATAATTCCAGTGGTTATTTGTTGAGCTTTATTCGTAAGGTGGGAAAATGTATGGACAAAAGCCTCAATGGAATAGGACAACCTGCTGTGTTGACTATTGGTTGTTCCAGCCCAACAATAGATGTAATATTTATATGACACTAAAACACCTGAATTAATTAAACACAACCAAACACTTAAGTGCCCTGATGGTATAGGTGACTTGAAGAAGTGATGTTCTAACATCAGGAGTGCTTTTCATTTGTTTATGTACTACTGTAGGTTCACCAGCTGACCTCTATCAAGACACCCATGTTGACTGGATTCCCACTGTGAAGATGAGCAATGCTGCAGGAGCAGCAGTTTTTACTTCTACTTTGTCTTTTTACAGATATGAAAGGAGACATCACTCAGTTACAGCGCTTTCGGAAAGTATTCAGACCCTTTGAATTTTTCCACATTTTGTTACGTTACAGCCTTTTTCTAAAAATGTTTTTATTTTTCCCTTCATAAATCTACAAATAATACCCCATAATGACAAAGCAAAAACAGGTTTCAAAACATTTTTGCTCATTTATATAAAAAAAGCTGTAATATCACATTTACATAAGTATTCAGACCCTTTACTCAGTACTTTGTTGAAGCACCTTTGGCAGCAATTACAGCATCAAGTCTTCTTGGGTATGATGTTACAAGCTTGCCAAACCTTGCCAAACAGCTTATCTTCAGGTTTCTCCAGAGATGTTAGGATCTGGCTGAGCCACTCAAGGACATTCAGAGACTTGTCTCGAAGCCACTCCTGCGTTGTCTTGGTTGTGTGCTTAGGGTCATTGTCCTTTTGGAAGGTGAACCTTCGCCCCAGTCAGGTCCTGAGCGCTCTGGAGCAGATTTTCATCATGGATCTCTCTGTACACTCTGTTCATCTTTCCCTCGATTCTGACTAGTCTCCCAGTCCCTGCTGCTGAACAACAATATCAGAGCATGATGCTGCCACCACCACCACCAAGCTTCACCATAGGGATGGTGCCAGGTTTCTTCCAGACGTAATGCTTGGCATTCAGGCCAAAGAGTTCAATCTTGGTTTCATCAGACCAGAGAATCTTGTTTTTTTTGGCAAACACAAAGCGGGCTTTCATGTGCCTTTTACTGAGGAGTGGCTTCCGTCTGGCCACTCTACCATAAAGGCCTGATTGGTGGAGTGCTGCAGAGATGGTTGTCCTTCTAGAAGGTTCTCCCATCTCTACAGAGGAACTCTGTCAGAGTAACCACTGGGTTTTTAGTCACCTCCCGGACCAAAGCCTTTCTCCCCTGATTGCTCAGTTTGGACAGGAGGCCAGCTCTAGGAAGAGTCTTTGTTGTTCCAAACTTCATCCATTTTAAAATGATGGAGGCCACTGTGTTCCTGTGGACCTTCAATGCTGCTGACATTTTTTTGTCCCCTTCGCCAGATCTGTGCCTCGACACAATCCTGTCTCGGAAATCTACGGACAATTCCATCAAATACAATGCAGTTTTAATAAAATACAAAAAAACTAACAAATGAAAGTAACAAATAATTAAAGAGCAGCAGTAAAATAACAATAGCGAAGCTATATACAGGGGGTACCGGTTAGTCGAGGTCATTGAGATAATATGTATATGTATAGTTGAAGTCAGAAGTTTACATACACTTAGGTTGGAGTCATTAAAACTCATTTTTCAACCACTCCACAAATTTCTTGTTAACAAAATATAGTTTTGACAAGTCGGTTAGGACTTTGTGCATGTCACAAGTAATTTTTCCAAAAATTGTTTACAGACAGATTATTTAACTTATAATTCACTGTCTCACAATTCCAGTGGGTCAGAAGATTACATACACTAAATTGACTGTGCCTTTAAACAGATTTGAAATTTCCAGAAAAGTATGTTATGGCTTTAGAAGCTTGCGATAGGAAATTTTACATCATTTGAGTCAATTGGAGGTGCACCTGTGGATGTATTTCAAGGTCTACCTTCAAACTCAGTGCCTCTTTGCTTAACATCATGGGAAAATCACAAGAAATAGCCAAGACCTCAGAAAAAAAATTGTAGACCTCCACAAGTCTGGTTCATCCTTGAGCAATTTCCATATGCCTGAAGGTACCACGTTCATCTGTACAAACAATAGTACGCAAGTATAAACACCATGGGACCACGCAGCCGTCATACCGCTCAGGAAGGAGAGGTGTTCTGTCTCCAAGAGATGAATGTACTTTGGTACGAAAAGTGCAAATCAATCCCAGAACAACAGCAAAGAACCTTGTGAAGATGCTGGAGGAAACGGGTACTAAAGTATCTATATCCACAGTAAAACAAGTCCTATATCGACATAACCTGAAAGGCCGCTCAGCAAGGAAGAAGCCACTGCTCCAAAACCGCCATAAAAAAGCTTACCACAAAACTTTTTGTGGTAAGCTTGTGAAAGTCTACCCGAAACGTTTGACCCAAGTTAAACAATGTAAATGCAATGCTACCAAATACTAATTTAGTTTGTAATCTTCTGACCCACTGGGATTGTGATGAAAGAAATAAAAGCTGAAAAAAATAATTTTCTCTACTAATATTCTGACATTTCACATTCTTAAAATAAAGTGGTGATCCTAACTGACCTAAGACAGGGAATTTTTACTGGAATTAAATGTCAGGAATTGTGAAAAACTGAGTTTAAATGTATTTGGCTAAGGTGTATGTACACTTCTGACTTCAACTGTAGGTAGAGTTATTAAAGTGACTATGCTTGGATAATAACAGAGAGTAGCACTAGCGTAGAAGAGGGGGTGGCGGGCAATGCAAATAGTATGGGTAGTCATTTGATTAGATGTTCAGGAGTCTTATGGCTTTGGGGTAGAAGTAGTTTAGAAGCCTCTTGGCCCTAGACTTGGCACTCCGGTACTGCTTGCCGTGCGGTAGGATATAAAACAGTCTATGGCTAGGGTGGCTGGAGTCTGACAATTTTTAGGGCCTTCCTCTGACACCTCCTGGTATAGAGGTCCTGGATGGCAGGAAGCTTGGCCTCAGTGATGTACTGGGCAGTACGCACTATCCTCTGTAGTGCCTTGTGGTCGGAGGCCGAGCAGTTGCCATACCAGGCAGCAACAAGTCAGGATGCTCTCAATGTTGCAGCTGTAGAACCTTTTGAGGATCTGAGGACCCATGCCAAATCTTTTCAGTCTCCTGAGGGGGAAAAGGTTTTGTCGTGCCCTCTTCACGACTGTCTTGGTGTGCTTGGACCATGTTAGTTTGTTGGTGAAGTGGACGCCAAGGAACTTGAATCTCTCAACCTGCTCCACTACAGCCCCGTCGATACGAATGGGGGTGTGCTCGGTCCTCTTTTTCCTGTAGTCCACAATCATCTCCTTTGTCTCGATCACGTTGAGGGAGAGGTTGTTGTCCTGGCACTACACAGTCAGGTCTCTGGCCTCCTCCCTATAAGCTGTCTCGTCGTTGTCGGTGATCAGGCCTACCACTATTGTGTCATCGGCAAACTTAACCTCTCTCGAAATCGTCTGTAGCTTGTGAGGTGTGGAAACACTTTGTTGTTTTTATGGATTTTGTCTTGTTGCTTTTTGTCCTATGTTGCTCTGTCTTTATGCTATGTCTTGCTTGTCCTATGTTACTCTGCATTTGCTCACTGTTCAATTATTGTCTATATTGTAATTGTTTTTAATAACCTGCCCAGGGACTGCGGTTGAAAATTAGCCGGCTGGCTAAAACCGGCACTTTTACTGAAACGTTGATTAATGTGCACTGTCCCTGTAAAAATAACATAAATAAACTCAAGCCAGTGGAATCGAGTGGCGCGAAATACAAATACCTTAAAAATGCTATAACTTCTATTTCTCAAACATATGAGTATTTTACACCATTTTAAAGACAAGACTATTGTTAATCTAACCACATTGTCCGATTTCAAAAAGGCTTTACAACAAAAGCAAAACATTAGATTATGTCAGGAGAGTACCCAGCCAGAAATAATCACACAGCCATTTTTCAAGCTAGCATATATGTCACAAAAACCAAAACCACAGCTAAATGCAGCACTAACCTTTGATGATCTTCATCAGATGACACTCCCAGGACATGATGTTATACAATACATGCATGTTTTGTTCAATCAAGTTCATATTTATATCAAAAAACTGCTTTTTACATTAGCATGTGACGTTCAGAACTAGCATACACACCGAAAACTTCCGGTGAATTTTCTAAATGTCAGATTTTAAAATAGCTTTTCGGTGAAAGCACATTTTGCAATATTCTGAGTAGATAGCTCGGCCATCAAGGCTAGCTAAACAGACACTCGCCAACATCGAGGCTCAGTAAACTCAGAATTACTAGTCGCTCTGGATAAGAGCGTCTGCTAAATGACTTAAATGTAAATGTTAAATGTAGTCGAAAAATTGGATTACCTTTGCTGTTCTTCGTCAGAATGCACTCCCAGGACTTCTACTTCAACCACAAATGTTGTTTTGGTTCAAAATAATCCATAGTTATGTTCAAATATCCTCCGTTTTCTTCGTGCGTTCAGGTCCCTATCCGAAGGGTGACGCGCGGACGCATGTCGTGACAAAAAAAATTCAAAATATTCCATTACCGTACTTAGAAGCATGTCAAACGCTGTTTAAAATCAATTTTTATGCTATTTTTCTCGTAAAATAGTGATAATATTCCAACCAGGCGACATTGTTTTGTTCAAAGGCTGAAAGAAAAACATGGCCACTTCTCGGGGCCGCGCATCTCCTGTCTCTGAGCCACCAGCCTGACCACTCACAAACAACGCTCCTGTACCTAGCCCAGAGACAGCAGAGATCTCATTCCACTTTCTGGCGCCTTCAGAGAGCCTATGGGAGCCTTAGAAATTGTCATGTTACAGCAGAGATGCTGTATTTTCGACAGAGATGCCACAGAAGCACAAGAAATGGTCAGAGAGGGCACTTCCTGTATGGAATCTTCTCAGGTTTTGACCTGCCATATCAGTTCTGTTATACTCACAGACACCATTCAAACAGTTTTATAAACTTTAGAGTGTTTTCTATCCAAATCTACCAATTATATGCATATAATAGTTTCTGGAAAAGAGTAGTAACCAGTTTAAATCGGGTACGTTTTTTATCCGGCTGTGAAAATACTGCCCCCTACCCTAGAGAGGTTAATGATGGTGTTGGAGTCGTGCCTGGCGATGCAGTCATGAGTGAACAGGGAGTACAGAAGGGGACTGATCACGCACCGCTGAGGGGCCACTGTCAGCGTAGCGGATGTGTTGTTACCTACCCTTACCACCTGGAGGCGACCCGTCAGGAAGTCGGAGGAAGGTGCAGAGGAAGGTGTTTAGTCCCAGGGTCCTTGGCTTAGTGATGAGCTCGAGGGCACTATGGTGTTGAACGCTGAGCTGTATTCATTGAATAGCATTCTCACATAGGTGCTCCTTTTGTCCAGGTGTGAAAGGGCAGTGTGGAGTGCAATAGAGATTGCATCAAGCGTGGATCTGTTGGGGCGGTATGCAAATTGGAGTGGGTTTCTGGGATAAGGGTGTTGATGTGAGCCATGACCAGTCTTTCAAAGCACTTCATGGCTACAGACATGAGTGCTACGGGTTGGTAGTCATTTAGGCAGGTTACCTTAGTGTTAGTACCTTAGGGCACAAGGACTATGGTGGTCTGCTTGAAACATGTTGGTATTACAGACTCAGACAGGGAGAGGTTGAAAATGTCAGTGAAGACACTTGCACTTCGTCAGCGCATGCTAGGAGTACACGTCCTGGTAGTCCATCTGGCCCTGCGGCCCTATTTATGTTGACTTGTTTAAAGGTCTTACTCACATCGGCTGCGGAGAGCGTGATCACACAGTCATCCGGAACAGCTGATGCTCTCATGCATGTTTCAGTGTTACTTGCCTCGAAGCGAGCAAAGAAGTTATTCATCCCATCTTGTAGGCTCGTGTCACTGGGCAGCTCTTGGCTGTGCTTCCCTTTGGAGTCTGTAATAGTTTGCAAGCCGACAAGCGTTGGAGCCGGTGTAGAACGATTTAATCTTAGTCCTGTATTGACGCTTTGCCCATTTGATGATTAGTTGGAGGGCATAGCAGGATTTCTTATAAGCTTCCGGATTAGAGTCCCGCTCCTTGAAAGCGGCAGCTCTACCCTTTATCTCAGTTCAGATGTTGCCTGTAATCCATGGTTTCTATTTGTGGTATGTGCGTACGATGTCATCGATGCACTTATTGATGAAGCCAGTGACTGATGTGGTGTACTCGTCAATGCCATCGGAAGAATCCCAGAACATATTCCATTCTGTGCTAGCAAAACAGTCCTGTAGTTTAGCATCTGACCACTTTTTTATTGACCGAGTCACTGGTGCTTCCTGCTTTAATTTTTGTAAGCAGGAATCAGGAGGATAGAATTATGGTCAGATTTGCCAAAAGGAGGGCGAGGGAGAGCTTTGTACGCATCTATGTGTGGAGTAAAGTTGTTTCCCCCCCTCTGGTTGCACATTTAACATGCTGAAAGAAATTATGTAAAATCGTTTTGTATACGTTTCCCTGCATTAAAGTCCCCGGCCACTAGGACGCTTCCTCTTGAAGAGCGTTTTCCTGATTGCTTATGACGGTGTACAGCTCATTGAGTGCGGTCTTAGTGCCAGCATCGGTCTGTGGTGGTATGTAGACAGGTACGATAAATATAGATGAGAACTATCTTGGTAGATAGTGTGGTCTACAACTTATCATGAGATACTCTACCTCAGGTGAGCAAAATCTTGAGACTTCCTTAGATATTGTGCAACAGCTGTTGTTTACAAATATACAGCTGTTGTTTACAAATATAATATATATGTCTTGCCAGAGGCTGCTGTTCTAGCCTCCTGATAGAGTATATAACCTGCCAGCTGTATGTTATTCATGTCGACATTCAGCCACGACTCGGTGAAACATAATATATTACAGTTTTAATGTCCCGTTGAACTACGTGATCGTAGTTCATCTATTTTATTTTCCAGCAATTGTACGTTGGCTAATAGTATGGATGGTAAAGGCAGATTAGCCACTCGTCGCCTCATCCTCACAAAGCACCCCGATCTCCTTCCGCGAAATCTCAGTCTCTTTCTCCTGCGAATGACGGGGTTGAGGGCCTGTTCAGGTGTCTGGAGTAAATCCCTCTCACCTGACTCATTAAAGAACAATTATTCGTCCAATTCAAGGTGAGTAATCGCCGTTCTGATGTCCAGAAGCTCTTTTTGGTCATAAGAGACGGTAGCAGCAACATTATGTACAAAATAAGTTACAAGCAATGCAATAAAACAAACAAAATAGCACGGTTGGTTAAGAGCCAATAAAGTGGCAGCCATCCTCTCCGGCGCCATTTTATATATATATGATCTCATAGCTTGGTTTTTGGTTTGTCATGCACTGTCAACTTTGGGACCTTATATTGACAGTAGTGTGCCTTTCCATAGCATGTCCAATCAATTGAATTGACAACAGGTGGACTCCAATCAAGTTGTAGAATCAGCTCAAGGGTGATCAATGGAAACAGAATGCACCTGAGCTCAATTTCGAGTCTCATAGCAAAGAGTCTGAATACTTATGTAAATAAGGTATTTCTGTTTTTATTTTTAATTAATTTGCAGAAATGTCTAAAAACATGTTTTCACTTTGTCATTATGGGTTATTGTGTGTATTGCTGAGGAAAATGTTTTATTGAATCAGATTTAGAATAAGGCTGTAACGTAACAAAATATGGAAACAGTCAAGGGGTCTGAATACTTTCTGAAAGCACTGTATACGAGATGGGTGTCATAAGCTGTGTTTTGTAGAGAGCACCTTCACCTTGTCACCACGACAAAAGTGCCCCGTTAAATCATATGAATATAAAAATGTAATTTGAAAAGTGTAAAATGCTATTGTTTATGATTTTATAAACATACTGTACTTTAATAATAGGCTATATTGTTGTAAAAGTATTGTAATCTGCTTTGCCTAGCCCTATTAAATAAAAAGTATTTATTATAGCCCAACTATTTTCTTTCTTTTATAATTTAAACACATTTAGCATAGACAATGTAATTATTGTGGTAGTCTTATGCAAACCATCTTCATTATCACAGTACCACCTCCAAGTGCCACTAAGACCTTCTTGGAGAAAGTTATCTGGCATTGAACTTGGTGATGGTAGTATGTATGTTTTCAGATAAGGATTCCATCATCTCTTGTTTCCAGACATTTCACCACATAGATTACAAGGGTTGGATTTGCTTTAAACAATTTCATTTCAGCTCAAGGCATCTAAAAAATTCCAGTATAATGATTAGCATCATATACATTGTCTACTGGTATTGTTTTTAAAATGAGAACATCTAGCTGAACAATATGTAAACAATGTGTGAGTTAAGCTATTATCTTCTTCAGATACACAATATCAAGGGTTGCATTGCAAATGCCCATAAGAATAATGCCATCATACTGTAGGCCAGTGCTTCCCATCTCCAGTCCTCGAGTACCCCCAACAGTACAGTTTATTGTAGCCCCGGACAAACATACCTGATTCAACTTGTCAACAACTCAGGCCCTCTGAGTTGAATCAGATATGTTTGTCCTGGGCTACAACAAAATGTGTGCTGTTTTTGGGTACTTAAGGACTGGAGTTGAGAACCACTGCTGTAGGCCTATGGCTGCATTGTCGTTGCATGCCATTATCAGCTGCAAAATGGGTTCACATGGCTGATATCCTGAACAAATTGTGACAATCAAATAAAACTAATTGGAGAGCTTATGACTGAACAAAAAAGGTAATGTTTATTTGAGAATACAACACAGAAACAGACAAATTAGAGACAGATTCCCTTCTCCTCATTATTGCAGGATTGTGATCTGTGATTAATCATCAACACTAGTTAATCTTGAATAATAGTTAAGTTAACAATTAAAACAAGTTTAATCACTTCAAATAATCAACACTATTTAATATAATTTCAAAGTTTACAAGTAAGCTAAGTCATATGTAAAGGTTAGACATTTTAGTACTAAGGCATAATTTCACGTGAACAAAAAAAAAAGTCAATACCATAGGTGGCTTACCTTGCTCTACTGATCCCTGATCTACGGGGGGAGCAGGCTTCACTTCCAGCCCAGCAATAGTACACTTAGGGCGGCAGGTAGCCTAGTGGTTAGAGCGTTGGAGTTGTAACCGAAAGGTTGCAAGATCGAATCCCCAAGCTGACAAGGTAAAAATATGTTATTCTGCCCTTGAACAAGTCAGTTAACTTACTGTTCTTAGGCCGTCATTGAAAATAAGAAATTCTTCTTAACTGACTTGCCTAGATTAATAAAGGTAAAATAAAATGCAAATAATGTCACGTCCTGGCCAGTATATAAGGTTAATTGTTTTGTAGTTTGGTCAGGGTGTGACAGAGGGTATTTGTTTTATGTGGTTCGGGGTGGTGTGTTTGTGTAAAGGGTGTTTGATTTAGTATGTCCGGGTTTTGGTTTATGTCTAGGTAGTTCTATGTGGAATCTAGTGTGTGTGTTTCTATGTTTGGTTGATTGGGGCTCTCAGTTGAAGGCAGGTGTTGTCTATCTGCCTTTGATTGAGAGTCTCATAAATGAGGGTGTGTTTGTGTTTGTGTTTGGTGGGTGATTGTTCTGTGTTCAGCCCTAGGCTTTGCCAGACTGTTTAGTTGTTCGTTCGTTTTCGTGTTTTGTTGTTTTGGAGTGCTCTTTTGATAATTTAAATAAAAGTCAAAAATGAGCATACACGTACCTGCTGCGTATTGGTCCTCATTCACCGACGACAGCCGTGACAGAATCACCCACCACCAAAGGACCAAGCAGCAGGAGAACAGCATGGATGGATGGACATGGGCGGATTTAAGGAGGTTCGTGTCCAGGGCTATGGAAGAGTTAAGGGAACCCGAGAGGCAGCCCCAAGAAATTTTTGGGGGGGGGCACAAGGGCTGTGAAGAGGGGCAAGGATGGAGCCCCAGGCCAGCTCCCCGCACTAGCCCTGAGGTACGTGTCTCCAATCTGGTACGCCCAGTACCAGCACCCCGCACCAAGCCCAAGGTGCGTGCCCCCAGCCCCGCCAGTCAACAGTCGTCGGAGCTGCCCGCCAGTCAACAGTCGTCGGAGCTGCCCGCCAGTCAACAGTCGTCGGAGCTGCCCGCCAGTCAACAGTCGTCGGAGCTGCCCGCCAGTCAACAGTCGTCGGAGCTGCCCGCCAGTCAACAGTCGTCGGAGCTGCCCGCCAGTCAACAGTCGTCGGAGCTGCCCGCCAGTCAACAGTCGTCGGAGCTGCCCGCCAGTCAACAGTCGTCGGAGCTGCCCGCCAGTCAACAGTCGTCGGAGCTGCCCGCCAGTCAACAGTCGTCGGAGCTGCCCGTCAGTCAACAGTCGCCGGAGTGGTCAGACTGCGCTGAACTGCCGGAGTGGCCAGACTGCGCTGAACTGCCGGAGTGGCCAGACTGCGCTGAACTGCCGGAGTGGCCAGACTGCGCTGAACTGCCGGAGTGGCCAGACTGCCCTGACCTGCCGGAGTGGCCAGACTGCGCTGAACTGCCGGAGTGGCCAGACTGCGCTGAACTGCCGGAGTGGCCAGACTGCGCTGAACTGCCGGAGTGGCCAGACTGCGCTGAACTGCCGGAGTGGCCAGACTGCGCTGAACTGCCGGAGTGGCCAGACTGCGCTGAACTGCCGGAGTGGCCAGACTGCGCTGAACTGCCGGAGTGGCCAGACTGCGCTGAACTGCCGGAGTGGCCAGACTGCGCTGAACTGCCGGAGTGGCCAGACTGCGCTGAACTGCCGGAGTGGCCAGACTGCGCTGAACTGCCGGAGTGGCCAGACTGCCCTGAACTTCCGGAGTGGCCAGACTGCCCTGAACTGCCGGAGTGGCCAGACTGCCCTGAACTGCCGGAGTGGCCAGACTGCCCTGAACTGCCGGAGTGGCCAGACTGCCCTGAACTGCCGGAGTGGCCAGACTGCCCTGAACTGCCGGAGTGGCCAGACTGCCCTGAACTGCCGGAGTGGCCAGACTGCCCTGAACTGCCGGAGTGGCCAGACTGCCCAGACTGCCCCGAGCTGACAGACTGCCCTGAACTGCCGGAGTGGCCAGACTGCCCTGAACTGCCGGAGTGGCCAGACTGCCCTGAACTGCCGGAGTGGCCAGACTGCCCAGACTGCCCCGAGCTGACAGACTGCCCTGACCTGCCCGAGTTGCCAGACTGCCCTGACCGTCCCGAGTTGCCAGACTGCCCTGACCGTCCCGAGTTGCCAGACTGCCCTGACCGTCCCGAGCTGCCAGACTGCCCAGACAGCCTGGAACGGCCTGAGCCGGAGCCGCCTCCAATATAGGTGGGTTGGGGAGGGGGGGTGTAGCACAGTGCCGTCGTTGACGGCAGCCACCCTCCCTTCCCTCCCTTTAGAAAGGGGGAATTTTTCTTTTGGGTATTGTTTGGGGGTATTTATATTTTTTTGTGTTAAGGTGCTTCTGGGGTAGCACCTTTAAGGGGGGGGTACTGTCACGTCCTGGCCAGTATATAAGGTTAATTGTTTTGTAGTTTGGTCAGGGCGTGACAGAGGGTATTTGTTTTATGTGGTTCGGGGTGGTGTGTTTGTGTAAAGGGTGTTTGATTTAGTATGTCCGGGTTTTGGTTTATGTCTAGGTAGTTCTATGTGGAATCTAGTGTGTGTGTTTCTATGTTTGGTTGATTGGGGCTCTCAGTTGAAGGCAGGTGTTGTCTATCTGCCTTTGATTGAGAGTCTCATAAATGAGGGTGTGTTTGTGTTTGTGTTTGGTGGGTGATTGTTCTGTGTTCAGCCCTAGGCTTTGCCAGACTGTTTAGTTGTTCGTTCGTTTTCGTGTTTTGTTGTTTTGGAGTGCTCTTTTGATAATTTAAATAAAAGTCAAAAATGAGCATACACGTACCTGCTGCGTATTGGTCCTCATTCACCGACGACAGCCGTGACAAATAAAGCTTAACTATTAACTAATTAGGTTTGATAAATCAGGTGTGTTAGTGCTGGGTTGGAACAGAAGCGTGCAGACCCAGCAGGGTTGACCTGCTCCAGTTGTAAAAGGTTTATACATTGTGTATGTGTTTTAAACTGTATTTTTGTTCACAAAATGTGCTAACATTGGTACACATAATCCATGGTATACAAAGATGTACCCTTATTCTCTTGGGACATTCATTGTGACCTCTATCTGCAGACAGGGTTTGACAGCTCTCTGTATCTGAGGACAGAAAACATCACAAAAGAAACAGGCTGAATTATACTCAAATTAGACAGTACTGAATATTATGCTGCTATATCTCTCTACTCAGTTTTTCTCGCTAGGGTCTGGAACTGGAGAATATTTTCATAATGTCCTTCCACAAAGGTACCTTCCCTATCCCGAGTAACCTACTCTCTCTTCTGACAGATGGAACTGCTAACTAATCCTTTCACCCTCTTACATGGCTGTTAGCTAGTGACCTAGCAACAAATGCATTTAGCATTACAACGATAAAATCATCAAGATAGTTAGCTAGTATGAAGTTAGCAAGCTGGTGATAATTAATTTACTTACTAGCTAGCTATACAGTATAAAGTTAGCTAACTAGCAAACATTACATTAGCAGCTCATTTGAGTTAGCCTGCACACTAAGTTTCTGTACCAAGCTAGCTAGCTAATAACACATATTTTTTTAGCATTTTCTAAATGTATTTACTTATTTGAATCGGTTTTCCCACTGCCTCGGTTTTCTGGGCCCTTAGAAAAATGAAATAATTGGCAATCTTCCCTAAGTTTCTGGTGGTAGCAAAATGCAGCCAGCCACCAGCCATGTGGACGATTGGAGAACTTCCAAAAGACTGACTTTTGTCTTCCAACATGGCGCCTAGTGCAGTTGCTAGGTGATTTGTGACGCAACTGCATGTTCTCTATGGTCTATGGTCAGTGTTCTATGGTCAGTGTTGTGCAACACTGCTTAAAACCCAACAGAGGAAGTGAAGGCTTAGTTAAACCCATCAAAATCCCTTAAGATCAAAAGCACTTAATGCCCACTTGCATATGACAAATGTTTCAAGTTACCATCAATGGCATCAGCCATTAGTCACCTCAGCATACGATGATAAAGTGATTTCCATTCGGGCAAAGAAGGAGAGACTCACTTCCCTCACCTGTGTTGGGAGACTTACTCGGCCTGAGACTGATTCTCCAGAGCAGGGCGTCCTGTTGGGAGCACAAGACCCGGGCGGGGAGAACGGACAGTCTGTCATGGAGAATTTCACGAGCAGGAAGCAGACCTGTCTAACTTCACCAGCCCGGATGAGTGATGGGCTCTCTTGAGAGCGCTTTTTTCTTCTTCTTTTACCTCATGGCGGATGGGCAGCATGGAGCATTGGGAGACAGAGAGACCTCTCACCCTGTCATCACCCCCTTCTTCTTTTCATTTTTTAGCCTTAAACCCTTCTGTTCTTCTCCCATCACTGTTCCCTGTATGGATGTGGACAGAGATGGACACTGCCATGGTTAGAATGGGGCTCCAGTCTCTGACAGCAGATTTAGATGAGAGTTGACAATGGGGCTGGGAATGAGAGTAATGCTATTTGCCAGGATGGAAATATAACCTGTCACAGTCGACCACTTGCCATGTCAGGAGTGTTCGGCGAGCCAAGGTGGGCAGGGAAGCTCTATTTAAAATATATTTATGTGGCACTCTCCCCTTACTACCCAGTAAACAGAAATTGGTTCTTGTGAAAGTTCCCAGACCATTTGTTAGGTTTAGGAAAATGTTCTCAAAACGCAAAAACTGTCCAGTTGTCCTGATGATTATACGATGTTTCTTTAAAACATTCGCCTGATGATGCGTTCCCAGAGCACATTTCGTCTGTTCTTTACCTGGAAACCTGATGAGAATGTTTGGGGAACGTTATGTGATTGTTTTTACAGATATTGTGCACAACATTTTTGTGAATGTTAGGGAAACATTCCAAGAATATTTAATTTAAATAATTTTATGTTAAAAAAAATTATGTTATCAAAAACATTATTTGAATGTTTTTGGGATGTTATCATCCTAATGTTAGACAAAACTAGGACTTAATGGGAATCTTAGCTAATGTTCTGGGAATGTTCCCGGTTTGCTGGGTACCTACTGATGCGTATTGATCCCTAGAGGCTAAAGGATTTGAGCAACTTCTCAGGTAATGATTACCGGATTTAATGGGGTTTGGAGTGGTGGCTAAAGTGACTTAAATGTCTCAGTACATTTGTTCAAGAGTAATTTTTTCCCCTCCAATTTCTCTGAGAGTAGATTTTCCACCACTCTTTTTGACGGGTGTGTGTTTGGTCAGAATGAGTCAAAAGCTGTCCAATTCTGCCAGGTTGGGAAACCAAGATAAATTACAGCTGCAACTACTTCTTGTGTTTTATTTCTCAGAATTTCTTGAACGAGTTCAGTGAAAAAACTAAGTGGTGTTTGAATTAGAGTGTTTATTTGATGTGACAAATCTTGAGCAAGCGTCGTCTGGGGACCATCTGAAGGCTTGACGATAAAATAAATGAATGCACTGATAAAGATAATACATCTCAGAATGGTGCACTAACTGAAGCATCTCCACATTAAACTGTCTAGAGTCAGTTTGCAACCTCAAGGCAGATTAGTGTGCAGGAAATTCAAGAAACAGACTCTACAAACAACATAAAGCTGGTGTACAGTTTGTTGGTGTTTAGTTTATAGGTTAGTAGTACCATTGTTTTAAAAACCATGTTGAGTGGCACCATGCATGGGAAGTAGCTGTATGACATGTGAAACACATGAACGTAGAACGCAAGCTAAGTAGCACATCGGGGGGAACAACTGATTTTATTTTATATTCTCAATGAGCACCTGTGTGAATTCAGTCTCCCGTATTGACAGTCTTGCGGAGGCTGAGTTTAATTTAGTGAACAGCAAGCTGTTGGGGCTATGCTGTAGGAGCCACAGTGCACTCACCTTACCAGTAGGTGATGCTGAGGCAGTCAGGGCTGCATCACAGTCATGACGGCTGTCAACTCTAGATGGTACAGGCACTTCATCCGCCTTCTTAACTTGTCATTATGTCCTTCTAAAACTTTTCTGATGGACAATTGTTGAATCTGTATTCAAGAGGGCTTTCTATCCAAGTCTGCACACAACCCACATGTAACATAATTCATTCTTACCAAAGATCTCTTTACTCAAAATTATGAAATGCTTGTCATTGCAAACCTGGAATGAATGTTATCAACTATACAGTGATAAAGTTTATAGATTTACTTACATCACATTCATCAAGTTTGTGTAAAGCCAAATGTATTCATTTACGTTCTACAAAAGCTAAGGGTACATCGTGGCTCTTCTCTTGGACAATGAACTCAACCCGTGTTTGTGGTGGAACACACGTAAATGTTCCCTGACGTCTTTTCAGTCTGTCCTTGTTTCGAATCCAGGAAGTCATTACCAGTGCATTGGCATGGGCGACACAAACCATGGCTATTGTGTTGCGTCTCTCATCTCTGCCAAATTAATGTATCTGACATCAGTGGTGCTGAAAGTATTGAAAAGCCTGTTTGTAAATGAAACTGTCTGTAATCAGAATATTGTGTGCTAAATCAGTTTCCCTGGAAGGATAATCAAGGTGTTGCAAAATTAAAAAGAAGTGAAAGCATGGCCCGGGCAAAGACGTTTTGGATCCAAACACGTTACAGATAGCTTGACCTTTGTTAATACACTTTTGATTTTAATTGCACATGCAGATTTTTGTGAGAACATCAATATAAGTGTGGGCTTTGTCAAGGCTGCCTGTTATTTGTGGATGGACAGGGAGAGGTGGGAGACAGATGGTGTACGGAGCTGAGCACACGTCCTGTTCAGGGGATGACCTGGATTTTGGTCTGAGCTGTGAAAGGAAAGTGAATTGCAGCTTGTCTGTGCTTGAGTGGTTCTGAAAGCGTTTACTGCCACAATTTCATCTTATTTTGTCAATTGCCTTTTCTCTCACTCTCTTTCTTTCTTTCTCTCTTTCTCTCTCTCTATCTCGCTGTCTCATCTCTCGTTCTCTTTTCAGATAACTAAAATGTTACGTTTCCACCAATTGTTGTTTTCAGCAAACACTAAAAAAACGTCCTCTTCGATGCACGAGGAATCTTTAATTCTGTCTACGTTTGATGGAAGTTGTTGAAGAACGTGATAAACATGGTTATCATGACGTCTGACCAGCTGCTATCCTAGATCTGGAGCAGAAAAGATGTTGCTCCAATTTGTCATGCAGTTAACTTCTTTCATTGAATTGATTTCACAGGATGGCTTTGAATAGACGTCTAATCTTCTATGGCTGTCAGTTCTAAACCCCTTACAGGCCCGCTTTTTCATTATTTCTGTATATGTGACCGACCGGCTCGATTCGGGCCTATGAAGAAAAATTTGAAATTGTGTTTTTTTTACATTGGATAAAAGTAAAGACTCAGAGCTAGAAAATGGTATATCATATGCTGCAGTTGAGGAACAATGGGAAAGTTTTTCTGCTTTGAAAGTTGATAAACTTGTAACCCCACTTTTGAGAAAATGGCCCTTGAATGTTTCGGTACACCTACTGGAGAGCTGTTCTTTACCTAAACCCATTCAGCATTGTTCACACCCTCTTCAGCCTTAGCCCCACCCATCTCTTTAAGGAATCACATGTGAGGCCATGTGCTGAACAGAGTGAGTAAGGTAGTGTGGTAAACAACCAAAGATTTCAAGACTAAAAGCTCTGAAAGTAGTAGCAAAAATGTACTTTATCTAGTCCCTAGCCTATATCCTAATCTGACTTTGGTTCAGGTCATGTTGTTCATCACAATTCCGCCAATGGTAAGCACACACTATATCAACGTTTATTTGTCACATGCATAGGATACAGAAGGTGTAAACAGTACAGTGAAATGAATACTTGCATATTTGCATTGTAGCAATATCAAAAATATGTGTCCAGATAAATATTGTATCAATACTTTATAATTATTAGATGGGTCACGTGAAATAAATGCTGTAACCACCCCTCAGCCACATCTAGCTAAGTGGATGGGTCACTATTGTCTAGACATGTTCGGGAAATACAATAGATGACTGTAATCACCCTGAGACACACCTGGCTAACTTGATGGGTCATGTAATCATCTGGCGAAGTGGAGTGTTTTGTTTAGACGTAGCTAGCTAGCTAGCTAGCTAGCTAGTTAGCTAAACTATTAACCTAATGGTCCTTTCAAGACAACTGATAACTTCGAAAAATACAAGGTCAAATCATGACGTCAGTGATATTCAGGTCATAAAGTCGGGCCTCTAGAAAGAGGCCCTAGTTCCCGAGTTGGAATTCCGAGTTGTATGACTGTTCAAAATATTTTTCCTAGGTTCCCAGTTGTATTGAATGCAGTGATGTCAGAAGTCAGAGATTTTCCGAGTTCCGAGTTGTTTTGAACGTGGCAATGGTCCTAATCCATTCTGATTGTCATAGCTAGCCACCATGCATGAATCTGCAGGTAGCTAAAGCTAACCAACTAGGTTCATTGTTAGCTAGCTAGCAAACATTAGGCTATAACTAGCAATGCAAATATCTTTCTGAGATACAAATAATATTACTGTGCAGCTCATACACGTAACGTTAGCTAGCAAGCAAGCCAGCTAGCAAGCTAACAGTACACTTTAACTTGGAATGAAAACAAAAATTTGAAATGTATAATATCTGAAAATGTAGCTAGCTCGACTCTTACCCGTATACATGGGTGTACGCTTCTCCCTCTCTTTCATGAATGCTATGGTTGCCCATAGTTTGTAGATGTTATACGGAGACAGATGTTTTATACAACAGCCTTCTGTGTTCTCTTTTCGACTCCCTCCGCATATTTGCAATCAAACACCAGAATTTTCTCCATCTCCTTAGCTATCATACTCTGCTTCCACCGGGCATTCCACTGATTTCAAAACTCGGTCAACTTCTTCCATGACAACAACACTGTTGATCGCTGTTTCTTCCCCGTCGCTGTCATCAGAAGACTCTACAATGTCTGGTTCAATGAAAATGTTTTAACTTAAATCAGGGTTTTCCTCATCGTCAGATTCATTTTCAGAGCCGAGAGAGTCAGCATGGCACGATCGACCTCCAGAAAGTGGAGATCAGTAGGAACACTTTTGCAGTTCCTCATGATATCTTTCCAAAAAAGCCACGGTTGAAAGGATTATCTACACATTATGATGTGTATGGCAGACAAATCTTAACTCATCTCGCGGCATGTCCAGTCCATCCATTATCTAAGTCAATCATTGCTAGCTGGAGGGTTCCTGTCCTTTTCCGTGGCTAAACCAACTAGGCTTGTAATTTAACAATTTTATTTGTATTTACAGAAGGCATACAAGTTTGATATTAATGCACATGAAACTTCACATGTTCTACAAGGCATGTCTGCCAAAAATACATTTCTAAGTTCAAATGCCTCTCCTGTGAAGAACTGACTTGCGACATACGCCTAGTTTTGGCAAACGAGTCACATATACAGTGTTCCAGTATGTGAATGCTTTCTCCTATTTTCAAGGTATACTTTAGAAAGCAATCCATAGAATTAGGTTATCTTGGTGAATATTGCCAGGTCGCAATTGTAAATGAGAACTTGTTCTCAACTTGCCTACCTGGTTAAATAAAGGTGAAATAAATAAATAAATAAAAAATATTGTGGACACCCAGGCTTTTTTTTTACCAGGTGGGTCATTTTGAATATAATACAGAATGCATAATCAGTCCTTTAGAAACCAGTAAATAGTGAGGTTTCAGAAACAGTCTCTTTTGGAAACTTAATACAAACTCTGGATTACAGAGCCAGGAGCCCTTAGTTTGACTGAACAGTTAGAATGAACAGTTTAGTATGAGGCTGGCCATGATCATCGCATTTCACTGTGTGACTCAGTAGTTACGTGTTCCTGTGTGGGTAGATATCATAGTGTAATGTCTATCGGCTTCATGAAAAGACAGATATTCTAAAGGTTACCTATTGTAGCTGAATAGTCCTCTTAATTGGATGAGATGTTTCCCATCTCGGGGGCCTTGGAATAGAAACAGCATGAAATGTGATTGGGTACAAGGCATTATCAACAGGCCTGACATGTGTATGACATGTTTAGTTTTCCATATAACACGTCAGTGGCGGCTAACAGGTGATGGTGTTGACCTTTCACATAATCACTGAGCAAAAGGAACGGAGGTTTGTCTGATTGACAAACCTTGAGAAGCTGAATGCGGCAGTTGGTTTACTGAACATGATGAAACTTTGCAGGATGTTTTGACAGAACAACTTGTGATAACATGACAGTCCTGTGAAATTGATAGGCAAGCTGATGAGGTTTGTTGTAGACACGTGAGTTTTTCCACCGACCTCCAGTACCCTCCAGATAAGAAGCGATTGGAAGAGGGTTGAATATGGAAGAGGGTTGAAGATCTGGTCTATGTTTATCCTTTTGACGTGTGTGTGTGTGTGTGTCTGGACGTGTGGTTTCCATGGTGACTGAATGTTGGAAGATCATAATAAAGGCAATACATGTTTTGAAAAGGCAGCGCAGCATATAAAGCCAAACTACACCTCTCCTCCGCATCCATTTTGAGCTCAGACCCTATGTTTGAAACCCATTCATTTGCAGACATTGAGATGTCTTTCATAATTTAATAGAGGCGGAATTATTATTCACCAATGGTGGCTAATTAAAATGCATGAGGTGGTTTGAGACAGGAAGGTGGACTGGGGGGCTGGGGAAATGACATCCTGAGCTGGCCACAAAAATGGCTGTCAGCATTCTGGTACTGTAATGTCCATACCCCTGTCACCTGACAGAGAAGCCTTCCCACTCGCTCTCATATAGGCATCCCACAGCTCTCCTAGGGGCTGGGCCTCTCCTAGGGGCTGGGCCTCTCCTAGGGACTGGGCCTCTCCTATAGCAAATTGGCTTGTGATGTAAGCAGCAGCTTGCTCTAATTAAAACATTTAAAATCCCATTTCTCATGTTTTCTGACGGATATCAATAAGGGAACGGTCCCCAAATCTACTCTGACCTTTATCAGTGGCGATGCATGTCATGTGAAAAATTTTGATCAGGCTAGTGACATTTTTCCCATCAGCGGAAAGGGAAAGTCAGGGTCCTTATCGGGGGCTGTCAATCTCCGCCCCACCTGTTCCCCCTTGCTCTGTACACACAAATCACATCCCATAGAGCAAAACACACAGCACACACAGGCATGCTATTTATCCAGTAAGCAATGGATCAATTTCTGACCAGTTGCAGCCATTGCAGTAAACCGCTTGTGTTTTTCTCTCTCCTGTCCCTCTTTCCTCTCCTCTCCTCCCCTCCCTTCGCTCTCTCTCTTATTGACCAGCGCTTGAGGAAAACGTGTCTCAGGCTCAAACCCCCTGATAAGGATCTGGGCAGCTTTTCGCCAGCCCCCGCGTGTCAATGGGAGCAGGCGATTGATTCAGACACCAAATTGGATCATTTTTATCATTGTCCTTCATCAATATCTTATAAAAGCATGGACTGGCTCCTCTTCTCTTTGGGTTGTAGTGGACCCTCGTGGTGCATTCTAGACTTGGGCGATATCCCGGTATTCGGTATAAACGGTATATTTCGAAATACCGACGGTATGATTTTTAATAAAAAATTAAAACAATATATTTTTTGGGTGGTTGGGGCCACCCCCGCCTTGCGGGGATTACGGGGGTGCATGCTACGCCACTACTTATACGTTAAGTATAACTATAATAAATCTAAGATGTGCCAATTTAATTCTATCTAGCTCAGGGCTCCAGCTATGCATTTGGTTTGCTAACTTGCTAGCTAAGTGGCTAGATGTCAAGATAAAGCTTATTGGTTGCAGCAGAGACAGTCAATCACCTCCTGGATCAAGATCCCTGTTGCCTAAATTGTTTGTGCGTAAAAACAAAAAAAGTTTTGCCCCTTGTGTGCACATTCGGTAATATCGTATACACCGGTATGGTACAGAAATGGTATGACACTAAGAAAATCTGGATGCTGCCCAACTCTAGTGGATTCCCCCGGTGTCTATCTGTCCTGAGTTAATGCATGCTACTATGGGTAAAGATTCCACTGCCACTCCTGATGTATCCCCCCCAGTGGATCACTGATGTGCCAACACATGGCTGATCACAGACCGCTCTCTCCCTAATGTTTGAACCATATAAACAGACCTCATTCCTTTCCTTAGGACTGCCTGCCTGTACACTTTCTTTATATGACTTTATACTACTTTATCAATGTTATTTTTATGTCACCTGATTATATTTCTGCCCTTCTCTGTCACCTTATTGGATTGTTGGTAATCAGAGCAACCAAAGCTGTGTGGAAAAACCACAGGGTCCCAAATGGCATGTTGCATAGTTGCAGTAAATACTTTACGATATGTAATAGCAGCATCCCTATATAGTTCACATACAAGTACGGTAATAGAATGCAATAGTTTGATTCTAGAATTTCTGTGAAACAATGAAGTTGAATAGTACTTTGCTGTGACTGTTTCACCAGAATGTGTCCTCCCCTTGACGATGCTTTGGAGGGAAGCGAAACTGTGTTTTGCCCAGGCTGGCCAAAACCACCTTAGCATGATACTCCCCTCTGCACACTGCCAATCATGTTATGTTTGTTTTCTTTCGTAATGTAATTCATCCTTATCAATGCAAAAAAAAGATCTGGCTTTAAATTAAATCTCACTTCCAGTGGTTGTGTTTTCCAAATAATTCTAAAAGGGTTCGAGTTTGACCTTTCTCTTACGATTTGCATACCCCCTTGTTTGTTCCTGTGATACGAAGTCGCGCTGTGTGATCCATATTCAAATATTATTCAAATCAACCGCAGCATATTTGCATGTGAAATTGCAGACCAGAATTGGGAATTTGAAGCCAGGTCGTCTGCATGCTGATCAGAGGAAGCGGGGGCCAGTCTACAGGAGTGGTTTGATATTGCAAATAATTGGCAAAGGGGTATTAAAATGGTCATGAAAGGGATAGTCCATGTTACCCACTGCTAGACCTGGCAGTTTTTCCTGTGTAATTATACTGATATCACTCTCCAGACCTTCTGCCTGAGATGGTTTGAAAATGGTTCTATGTTTTCCTAATATAAATATAATAAGCTGTTCCTTTTATTGATTGCGTGCTATAGATAAATCATAAACCATAGGGTGGAAAACATCTCTAGAAGCAGCGGGATTATCAGTTACATAAGACACAGGTTTCAAGCTTTTGCACATGAAATGCAGTAATGCTTTAGAAGTGGGTAGAAATTAACATAAGTAAATACATTTCCTTGATCAACTACTATAGGAGCATCTAGAAAAGGCCCTCTTTCTCCCTCTTCTCTCCCTTGATATGGAGAGCAGGCATCGCCAGCTGCCCCCAACTCCTGACTGACAGCTCTGTTCTGCCAAATCCTGAGGTACAGGGAGGGACAGAATTGATTGTTGCCGGCCAAATTGTGCCGGCTCCCAGCAGAGTCTGCCGGCTCCTAGCAGACAGAGCCGCTCTCCACGTCTGCTGTGCTTATCTTCAGGTGGCCTTTTGGGCGTGTGCCACACTGCCATTTTGATGTGTTAAGTCATAATAGGGAGCCACCATCCTTCAGAACGACTGCCAATAAAAATCACAGACAGAGGGGATTACAGCTCATTGCAGCCATTATTGCGCTCAACCCACCCCCACTCCCCATGAATCTTTGTCTCCATTTTGTTGTTTCTTCCTGCCTTTCAACTTCTGGGCCGTTCCAAAGCCAAATGTCAATTGTAAAGATTTGCTCTGGTGCTGTTGACTTCTTGCAGGCATCCCCATAAGGTTTAGTTTGTTGTGCACAGTTCAGTTAAATATTCCAATACAGTGAATGAATCTTAAATCATGTACATTTTTGATTGAGTCTTCTTGTCCAGATTGTCCCGGAATGAACGACACTTTATTCACCTCTCAAGGTTCGGTTAATTCAGTACGTCTCTCTTCTGGCTCACCTAACATGACGTTCAGAGTGAGCAGAGTGAAAACAGCCTAATGCCTGAGAGGCCCTTGGCTGTTGGTTATTATAATGGGGCTGGTTCGCTCGGAGCTACAAACCTCCTCAAGTTATGGGTAACGAAATGGGAGCAGACACTGAAGCTGCCCGGGGCCCTGCGATTTTTTTAAAAAGCAAACATTCTCCTGCGGTCATGCGACTCTCCTCTGCCCTAAATCTGTGTGTCAGCCTATGCACCTGAGGTAAACATTAAAAATAAATAATTTAACTGTGTGTTTCTATTAGCAATGATGAGCCCTGTTGTCTGTTCACAGCGGGAAGTGAGTTATCCGAGCCCACACATGCCTCAATGCTTCATATCTACCTATTATATGACTAAGTACTAGACCTTTGAAGGAGTACAGAGATTGTTAAAGCCCCAGTGCAGTCAAATTGGATTTCCTGTGTTTTATATACATATATATATATATGTATACTGCTCAAAAAAATGAAGGGAACACTTAAACAACACAATGTAACTCCAAGTCAATCACACTTCTGTGAAATCAAACTGTCCACTTAGGAAGCAACACTGATTGGCAATAAATTTCACATGATGTTGTGCAAATGGAATAGACAACAGGTGGAAATTATAGGCAATTAGCAAGACACCCCCGATAAAGGAGTGGTTCTGCAGGTGGTGACCACAGACCACTTCTCAGTTCCTATGCTTCCTGGCTGATGTTTTGGTCACTTTTGAATGCTGGCGGTGCTTTCACTCTACTGGTAGCATGAGACGGAGTCTACAACCCACACAAGTGGCTCAGGTAGTGCAGCTCATCCAGGATGGCACATCAATGCGAGCTGTGGCAAGAAGGTTTGCTGTGTCTGTCAGCGTAGTGTCCAGAGCATGGAGGCGCTACCAGGAGACAGGCCAGTACATCAGGAGACGTGGAGGAGGCCGTAGGAGGGCAACAACCCAGCAGCAGGACCGCTACCTCCGCCTTTGTGCAAGGAGGAGCAGCAGGAGGAGCACTGCCAGAGCCCTGCAAAATGACCTCCAGCAGGCCACAAATGTGCATGTGTCTGCTCAAACGGTCAGAAACAGACTCCATGAGGGTGGTATGAGGGCCCGACGTCCACAGGTGGGGGTTGTGCTTACAGCCCAACACCGTGCAGGACGTTTGGCATTTGCCAGAGAACACCAAGATTGGCAAATTCGCCACTGGCGCCCTGTGCTCTTCACAGATGAAAGCAGGTTCACACTGAGCACATGTGACAGACGTGACAGAGTCTGGAGACGCCGTGGAGAACGTTCTGCTGCCTGCAACATCCTCCAGCATGACCGGTCAGTCATGGTGTGGGGTGGCATTTCTTTGGGGGGCCGCACAGCCCTCCATGTGCTCGCCAGAGGTAGCCTGACTGCCATTAGGTACCGAGATGAGATCCTCAGACCCCTTGTGAGACCATATGCTGGTGCGGTTGGCCCTGGGTTCCTCCTAATGCAAGACAATGCTAGACCTTCATTAAATAGTACCCGCAAAACTCCAGTCTCAAAGTCAACAGTGAAGAGGCAACTCAGGGATGCTGGTCTTCTAGGCAGAGTTCCTCTGTCCAGTGTCTGTGTTCTTTTCTTTTCCCTTATTGGCCAGTCTCAGATATGGCTTTTTCTTTGCAACTCTGCGTAGAAGGCCAGCCTCTCGGAGTTGCCTCTTCACTGTTGACATTGAGACTGGTGTTTTGCGGGTACTATTTAATGAAGCTGCCAGTTGAGGACTTGTGAGGCATCTGTTTCTCAAACTAAACACGCTAATGTACTTGTCCTCTTGCTCAGTTGTGCACCGGGGCCTCCCACTCTTTCTATTCTGGTTAGAGCCAGTTTTCACTGTTCTGTGAAGGGAGCGTTGTACAAGATCTTCAGTTTCTTGGCAATTTGTGACGAGTGATGAGTTTCAGAAGAAAGGTCTTTGTTTCTGGCCCTTTTGAGCCTGTAATTGAACCCACAAATGCTGACGCTCCAGATACTCAACTAGTCTAAAGAAGGCTAGTTTTATTGCTTCTTTATTCAGAACAGTTTTCAGCTGTGCTAACATAATTGCAACAGGGTTTTCTAATGATTAATTAGCCTTTTAAAATGAATTACTTGGATTAGCTAACACAACGTGTCGTTGGAACACAGGAGTGATGGTTGCTGATAATGGGCCTCAGTACACCTATGTAGACATTCCATTAAAAATCAGTCATAATGTAATGGGGTGGTAGTCATAATGTAATGGGATGGTAGTCATAATGTAATGGGGTGGTAGTCATAATGTAATGGGATGGTAGTCATAATATAATGGGGTGGTAGTCGTAATGTAATGTGGTGGCAAAGATGTTGAACCAAGCAGAGGGTGAAATCCTTCCCTCAAAATAAGTTAAGTTACAACGAGCAGTGCAGCATCGTTCAGTAGATGAGTGTTTTCTCCTCCAGGTCATTTCCAGGTGAAACTAGTATGGGACACAGAGCCTGAACTATATTAAATATCATAATATATGTCATTTAACAGACGTTTTTATCCAAAGTGACATACTGTATTGAATGCTTACATTTCAATCCATGCTCTACCAACTGAGCCACACAGGTCCACATATGTATTCAAATGTTGTTGAGCACATCGTGCCAGGGTTTTAATGAATATCAACAATAATTAGCCCCAAAATAATAATTTCAGAAATCATTGTGGTGATGTTTTCCTTTCATCTTTGAGGACGATGGGTTTTGGATGACATGAGTCAGCCTCTCTAGAACCTACTAATGGATGCTTGACATTTCCATTTGGCTGAAGCACGAGTGGGTACAATACCTGCCAAGATTATGCGTTGTGATATTGAAGAGAATTGTGTTGAGGGAGATCCACATGGCTTACTGGACCATTGAAGAAACATAGACCTGACATTGATCTTCCCCCATAATATCAATGCTCATGATATAGACGATCACAACATTTATTATTTTAAATGATAAACTAGGTGGTTTGAGCGATGAATGCTGATTGGCTGACTGTCATGGTATATCGGACCGTACACCACGGGTATGAAAAAACATTTATTTTTACTGCTCTAATTACGTTGGTAACCAGTTTATAATAGCAATAAGGCACCTCGGGAGTTTGTGGTATATGACCAATATACCACGGCTAAGGGCTGTATCCAGGCACTCCATGTTGTGTCATGCTTAAGAACAGCCCGTAGCCATGGTATATTGGCCGTATACCACACCCCCTCGTGCATTATTGCTTAACCCTTGTGTAGTCTTAACATTCTGTATACTCCCTTTGTCCTAAGGGTAAGAAATGACCTGCCTTCACTAAACCGCTAAAATAAAGCAGCTTAATTGAATTTTAAGCCCCAAATCTATTTTTCATGAAGAAACAACCTGTCATTCATCACAAACTTTGTGAATATCTGGGTTTTCCCTCTTCACAATGCAGAAAGACTGCATTTAATCAGTGGACACCACTTGTTTTTATTACAACACACCTATCATAATTGTTTTCTTTACTAAAGTATAGGTTTATTATTATTATTATTATTGATAAAGGTACTGCATAGATGTAAACAATTATTTTAGCAAGAGATAGCGCTTGTATAGACTAACAAATTAGCAGAAATTTGCAGAAAGTAGTTTTGAATGCATTTTATTGAAGGGAAGCAATAACAGTCTTGAACGTTTTTGGCAACATAGTGATATATTCTTATACTGTACAATGAGGAATTCAACTACAAAATACTAGTCTTCTCCCATTTTTTAACCATTGCAACCCACCCACAAGGTGTATAAACAACAACAATAAATAAGATAATAGATACAAAAATGTGAAGAACATAAATCAATCAACTCTAATTAGCACATGTAGGACAGTATGCAAGTGTGTGTGCATGGACTTTGCAGATGTATTTCTCACATGTGCAGCACATAGTATTTGTTTTACAGTCCTTCTTTGGGGGGCAGAATTGGAATCTCCTCCTCTTTCCTGCCCCAGCTGCAGCCTCGGGTGGATCAGGACAAGATTCAGCCCTCTGAACAGCTTTCACAAGCGCTGCAGAGGCTGCTGTGCAGGGGAGGCGCTCCCTTCTTTAAATGTGTGGGGTTACAAGTGCCTTTCCCAGCTGCTCCAGGAACACCCTCCTCTTGTTCCGCTTATCAGGCATCCAGGTAGGGTTGATCTTGTTCCATATCAGGCATTGTATGAGGACACATCAATGATGTTATGGAAGATGACCAGGGGACAGCAGGCAGTCATCCTCCTGCAGCTGTAAATTCCAATCACCTTGTCCAGGTGGTCCACGCCTCCTTTGTTGTGGTTGTAGTCCAGGATGATGGCCACATTCTTGTTCCTCTTTGGGAGGTAAGAAACTGGAGTGGTGGTGGGGGTGAAGGCAAACTTTGATGAGAAGGCCTCTCTCCATCTTGTTGCGAGGAGTGCAGGGGGAGCTCAGGCTTGTTCTTTCTAACTGTGCCAACCATGGTGATCTTCCTCTTCAGGAGCTGCTGTCTGAGTTCAATCAGTAGCACACATAATCTCAATGTATCATTGTGTGTTTGTGTGTGTCTTTGGTTTTTGTGGTGTGTAAATGATTTTATAACTGCTGGGTCAAAAATTAACCTAAGACAATATTTGTACCCCGGTGGTGTACAACTTTCATGGAAATATGAACAAAGGCGATGTTTCACTTTTTCTAACGTTGGCGTCACTCTAGGAAAAGTCATCAAATTTCAAGTTGTAAAAATATCATTTAGGTGGTTTTCTCTGCTGTTAAACATAGTGGCTGGTCATTTTTGACCCTTAAGATAACACAATGGTTAAATGACCACTTATATTTGACTGCTGAATTGACAAACCAGTTTCATGAATTGTGTTGTACATTTACGTTGAGTAAAACTCATTCAGTTTTTTATGTTCTTTACCCTCATCAATATCCTTCTGTGTCTCTGTCATGCCTTATACATCAGAGGGCCATGCCTGCTTCTCCTCACGCGGTCTTCCCCACATTACATAGAAAGAAAATAGAGAAGTAGAAGAAAAAAAGAAAGATAAAACCCTGCCATTAGTTCTTCTCCCAGCTCCAGAATCTCATTAAATCGTTGATGAGTTTAAGGATTGCCTGAGGTGGATAAGAGGCCCCGTTTATAGCTTTCTGCAATCTAATGCCCGAGTCTTCTACCTGTGTCTCCCCTGGATGCAAAATAAAAGGTGAAGGAGGCAATCCAATGCAATCAATACCGAGTGCTTTCCCGGCTTAAACACATTGTGAATGCGGACTTATTTCTACATGTGCTTTCCCGGGCAGCTGTGTTTTGTGACGTCTCTCAACACCAGGCAGTCAAAATGAAGACAAAGGTGGTGGGCGCGAGAATAGATCTGACCTTTTTTATCCCGTAAGAGGATATAGATCACTTCAGATGGAATTTATTAGTGAGGTATAGGGGACATGGGGTATCCCATTTGAGGCGGTTACACCGGGGCCTCGGCACCAATACAAGCAGAAGGTCATGAGAACAATCACTTTTAATACACACTCGAGTAGGCAAAGTGTTCATTAGGCACCAAACTGAAGAAAACAGACTGAAACAGGGAGGGACTACCATTTCAGTTTTATGTTGCAAAAGTTTTTTAAATGCTTTCGATTGTGCATCCTAATGAACACTACACAGGTATTTTAAACTCTGCAAGGCTGCAAAACTAAACCCATTTGCTAGCTCATTGTTCATTAATTGTTGTAAAATTTCCTTCAGCCGAACATTAGCCTGTTGAGGAGCCGTAATAACACGACGTCGTCCTCAGATTAAATTCGGCAGGTTATTGCACTTCTATTCTAAAACGAGGCCCCTACGCTGAGCCGCTGAACTCAATTAGTTGGGAACATGTTGCACACAGCGCCACTAATTACAAACACACCACTCTAGTCCCTTCATTACACATCTCCCTCACTATCAATCTCTCTGTCTCTCTGTGCCTCTGTCTCTCTGTGCCTCTCTATGTCTCCCTGTCACTCTGTCTCTCTGTGTCTGTCTATGTCCCTCTGTCTCTTTTTCTCCCTGTGTCTCTCTGTGTCTCTGTCTGTGTCTCTCTCCAGCTCTCTGTCTCTATGTGTGTCTCTGTCTCTCTCCACATCTGTGTCTCTCTGTGTATATATATATATGTATCTCCAGCTCTGTCTCTCTCCAGCTCTCTGTCTCTCTATGTACATCTATGTCTCTCTGTGTCTCTCTCTGTGTGTCTGTATTTCTGTGTCTCTCTGCCCCTCTGTCTTTCTGTGTCTCTCTGTATCTGTGTCTATATATGTCTCTCTGTGTCACGGTCTCTCTCTGTCTCTCTGTATCTCTCTATGTCTCTGTATCTCTTTGTCTCTGTGTGTCTCTGTGTCTCTGTACGTCACTCTGTCTCTCTACGTCTGTGTCTTTCTGTCTCTCTACATCTCTGTGTATCTCTTTCTCTGTGTCTCTCTGTCTCTATATGTCTATCTGTCTCTGTCTTTCTCTGTCTCTCTACATACCTTTGTGTTTCTCTGTGTCTCTGTCTCTCTACATTTCTGTGTCTCTCTGTGTCTCTCTATGTCTCACTACATCTGTGTCTCTCTGTTTCTCTACGTCTCTGTGTCTCTGTGTCTCTCTACATCTTTGTGTCTCTCTGTCTATGTCTCTGGGTCCCTCTGTCTCTCTATGCTTCAATGCTTTTACACCGAAATTTAATCCTTGAATTTTAATTTAGTGTTATTATTATAATTTTTCTTCTCATGTACTAAAATGGCTCCCTCTTTTTGAGTGAAGATACTAAGAAGATGGGTGCTTCTGTTTTGTTTTTTGAGTATATCGAAGTGTTTGTAGGGAGAGGCCGTGGTAGGGGGGCTGTGAATCTGTAAAGCAGCTCCATGTAGATAAGTAGCAGAATTCACCACGGCACAAAGGAGACTCCTCTGACAGCCACCAGGCAAGGGAACGTCTGGCAGCCACCAGGCAGGGGAACGTCTGGCAGACGTCTGTGGTCCTCTGTTTAATTTCCGATTAATGTTCCCTATCCCTTTTCCCTCTCCTGGCCCGCTGTCGACCCCCACAGGAGCCCCAGCCACCAACCATTCTACCACGTCAACCTGCACTGGGAGATACTCCAGAGCTTTGCCGCAGCGAGCGGGCCGCAACCCAAGCTAATGACAGACTCCCTCACTCTTCGCTCGCCTTGTACTAACAGCCAATCAACGAGAGACGGCTGCCGTCAGCGCCTCCAATGAATACATAATTTTCATCTCCAAGCTGCCATTAATCAGGGACAAGTGGCGGCGGCAATCGCACAAGATTGAGCCCAGGTTCAACGGAGCAACTTTTTGAAAATGCAACGGGAATACAGTACAAGGAATGGATGGATGGGGAAATCAAACACACAAAAGTGGAGGAATGTCACAATTCCTCATCTCTGTGCTCCACGGGGCTCGCTGAGATCGCTCTCGGGCCAGCACTTTAGATTAATGGACAGAGGGATGAGGCAGGAATTATAATGATTTTTAAAATACAGTGGAGGGAGCTAAGTCATCTATTCTGGGAGGCTCTGGAACTTAGTGTACAGCTGTTTGGCTGAATTTTAATTTAGCATTTACAATACCTGCAGGGCAAACACCCTGTTGATAATTCTTATTAAGTCTCTGCCTTCCGAGGTGCTACTTGTTGTTCAGCATCCAGAGATTCCAAATAATGAGGACGACGATGGAAGCAGTTACATAAGATGTTGCACTACAGTCAAATAACACACACTGGGTGAGCAACACCCAGCAGCACCGCAGGGGTGGCAGGTAGCCTAGTGGTTAGAGCGTTGGGCCAGTAACCGAAAGGTTGCTGGATCGAATCCCAGAGGTAACAATCTGTCGGTCTGCCCCTGAACAAGGCAGTTTAACCCACTGTTCACCTGTAGGCCTTCATTGAAAATAATAATTTGTTGTTAACTGACTTGCTTAGTTAAATAAAGGTTAAACAATTTTAATGTTTGACCTCCAGGCACTAAAAGAAGAAAGCATTGAGATGGCGTATGTTCTCTGACCAATAGAATTCAAGCTCCAAAGCTCCATATAGGGTATCTCTTCCTAACATTGGATGGGTTTAACCCAAGCGCACAGCCATGAACAAAAATGATGTGACCGCTTGCATAAGAAGGCCATTCTTCCACGAACAAAAGTGTTTATTACAAAGGCTCATTGATTATCTATGAGGAGTGTTTATGCAGACAAAGCAGGGAATGTGACACTGGTGTCTTCAGGGCTTCACTGGCTTCAATGACACCCAATTTGTTACAGTCATCTGTATGAACTATAGAGGGTGAGGTCTCCCCTCACCGCTTAACCAGCAACAGGAAATAGAATAAGTATTCAATGTTGTTGAGTCATGTCATACCCTCTCATTGTTGTCAGACTCTTATTCATGAAATTGATGCTGCTTTTGGAAATCTGTTACCAATGGTCCTTTTATGATTTATTCTCCTGAGGTGAAGTGAGTATTTTGTCCCAAATATGCAAAAGTAGAGAAAGACTATAGCCTACACGTATGCTTTATGAAGGAAGGAATAACTTTTCAGGCTGCATCCTCTATAAAGTCCCTGACCCTGAATGAGAAACCAGGCATTCGGAAGAAGATGGCACACTGATCACCCTGTTGCAGGAGAACTTTCCTGCAATGCAGCAAATGTAAGACTTGTAGTGTATTTGAGGTTTTAAAAGGCTTCTGATGTTTGTAATTTCCACTTTGAAATTTCAGTCTTGTTTTTCCCTTACGAAAAACGTATCAACTCCTACAAAAATGTAAATTCATTATAATCAACATAATAATTCACATTTCCTGTTGCTGCAGGATTATTTTCCTACTGTAGCAAACTGGCTCAAATTTAAGATCCTACACCTATAAAAGAGAAAAACAAGATATCACCTAATTTTCACTATTTTATTGTGTCACAATGTTACTGTCTTAGATGATTTGTGCAACATATTTTGTGTCTGTTATCAGAAGAAAGGATTATAACACAAACATTAACTTTCTAATCAAAAATAGCTTTGCTGTTTATTAAGCATTAGTTTCCCCTGCAATGTTTCCTCAGGTAATTGAAAATGCTCCCAAAGAAATTGGAAAAAGATAACACATTGAACCTCAAATGTATCTGTTGAATCAAACAACATTACCAGTTATTCCACTTTCGACATGATGAGTTTGGGCTAACTAACAGTCTTTTAGAACTTATCGGAGACTAGTGGAACTCCACTGTCTCAGTGTAAAAGGTTACAGTCAATTAACTTTGGAAGGTGTAAACATGCCCATGTAAGGGAAGTTCCTGTCTCTCTGGCAGTCATTGCTCTCTCACAGAGGGAGCTGTTGAGCTATGAATGGGGTGAGTGAATGTCAATAGAGGAGAGAGAGGGGTGGGAGGGGGAGGAAAAGTAGGGAGGGGGAGAGAGATTGAGTAAAGGAGCAAGTGAGATTGAGAGAAAGAGAGAGAGAGAGCAAGAGAGAGGGCGTTTTAAATGAGACTCATTTCTCTCTGACTAGCCACCTGACCTTGGAGTATTGTTGAGGGACACCTGCCACCGATTTCAACTGAGACTGAGGAAAGTTGATTTCTCTGTAAATAAATAGCATTCATTGTTTGCAGGGTGAATACAGTCACATTCAGAGTCACCAAAAGGTGAAGGTTGCCTTAGGGTACAAAACATGTCCTCCCTGTAGTAAAACCACAAATGTCTACTTCTACAGTAACAGTCGAACATAGTTGATATTATCTGCTCTCTCGACTGTCGCTTCATTGTCTGATTATCATTTCAATTTGCCTGCACTCTTCCCGTCTGTTGACTTCTTACCCAAATAGAGTGAAGAGGTCAACTAACTTTTCGGCAGTGTCTCTTCACTCCGGAAATGTCAAGCCCCCAGTGAAGTCCGTCTCTCCCTGGCAGGTGTGAGGTGAAACCGCAGTTGTAAATGAGCGTGAAGGCATGACTCTCCAGGCTGCCCTCGTCTGCCCCTCCATCTCAGTTGAAATAAAAGGTTAATAAATGACTAAAGGAGTCCTTAATGCTCATTATATGTCATGATCAATGACAGAGCACAATGATAGAATAGTGGCAAATGGCAGATGGGGAAATATATTGTTTGGTCAATGAATGGCCAATACAGGTGATTATTGATCATGTAGTACGTTGAACCAAAGTCCAGTTATCATAAGGGGGGAGGGGTTAGTGCCCTGGAATTTTACGTATTTGTGAAGACACTCAGGGACACTAGGCCCCTTGCCCTAGGGCAGTGGAAAAGATGCTATGCCGAGGACAAAAATGTGCGCATTTACAGTACCTTTTAAATAACCCAAGGCTTTGTCATCTGTTTCGGATGCAGGCCTCACTCGTTCCAATTGCCCGCCCACCATCTGCATGAAACCCCCCCCCCCCCCCCCGCCCGCAGGCTATGGTCCGTATCCTGTCCAAGCACTTCCATGTTGTGCTTCTTTGTAAAGACGTGTCACTTTCCTGCTGTCTCCATTATCCCCCTGTTCCAAATTGGCTGTTTGTTTGACTTCAGAGTCTGATTTTGAGGCCTTCCAACGACGTATCAAAGGAAAAATATGTCTCCACAAAATGAAGTGACCATCTGCTTCGGGCTACTCTTTGAAGAGTGGCACAGATTATAGCTTGGCACATTATCGCGTGGAAGGGAAGTCGTTAATTTTGTGTGGCTGAGTTTTTTATATTTATTTATTGTTCCAAAGGGCAGAGATCCATACAGCTTATGTACATAGCGCCTCTGCATCTCTCCCAACTGATTTCCAGATGCCTTCCAAGGGAATTGTCATCACCCCAGGTCAATGTCTAAACTTTCCCATGCATCAAAATATATTGTAATTGACTCCATTTGTGATTCCTCTTGAGACCTGGCACTGGCTGCAGCTCTGATGGCTGCCAAAAGCAATAACATTTCAGAGGCATGACTATCATTCCAATCGAGACGTTCTTTCTCCTCAAATATAGTCCAGTTCTGGGGTCCAGGTCTTTCTCTCTGTCCCCTGTAATCTACTACACTAGCAGCTACATATACAGTACCAGTCAAAAGTTTGGACACACCTACTCATTTCAGGGTTTTTCCAAATTTGTACTATTTTCTACATCGTTGAATATATATATATTTTAGATTCCTCAAAGTAGCCACCCTTTGCCTTGGTGACAGCTTTGCACACTCTTGGCATTCTTTCAACCAGCTTCACCTGGAATGCTTTTCCAACAGTCTTGAAGGAATTCCCACATATGCTGAGCGCTTGTTGGCTGCTTTTCCTTCACTCTGCGGTCCAACTCATCCCAAACCATCTCAATTGGGTTGAAGTCGGGTGATTGTGGAGACAAGCTCATCTGATGCAGCACTCCATAGTAGTTTTGTTGTTGTTGTAAAAATAAAGAAAAACCCTTGAATGAGTAGGTGTGTCCCAACCTTTGACTGGTACTGTACATTTTCTAAGGAGTTATCGTCTCCTACCTTGCTTGTACTCTTTAGAATCACGTGTTCTATCTGAAATATAATATATACATGGTTGCACATTTCCTCACAATATTGTTTTGAACATTTGTTTTAGGACTGATACCTGACTGAACATTCTACTCAATGCATTGTCAATTGACGCTGATTAATATTTCATCAAAAGTGCATTACAGTGGCTTTTAAATACAATGACATTTCTAAAGGAGGCAAATAATTAGTAGGAAAAACTTTTGACATTTTGATGTCGCTGGATTGACATTAGACGTATAACGTTAGCTAGCTAGCAAAGATTGAGGGATACCACTGGATTATAGCTAGCAATGTTAGCATTGCTAGCTATTTTTGATGAACTTTCTTAGTTAATGATAACATTGTCGTCTGTCTAAAGTAAATTTGATAGAATGACAAGGATGGCAAAGTTGTTTCCTACTATATACTAGCCTGCTTTTGCAGTGTTATCATATTTCCAGGCCACTATTGTGTAATTTAAACTAAATTCATTAGCCCCCATCCAGAATGACTGGGCTTATCACAACTTTTGGGCACCGCTATGGCGGAGGGTGGCTTGAGAACATTTATAACAATGGCATGACACGACCGAATGACGGAGGTGCAACCTGTGAATAATAGTATTTTTCAGGTTTTCTTGGTTGTTCTATAGCCTTAAGAAAGAGAGTGTCATTGAACCAAGGAGTTGCTCACACTGTGAGTGGTGTTATCAACCGTGCTGTAGTGTTGACTGCATACAAAGGTAGGCCAATGAGAGGAGAGGTGCTTTTATTCCAAGCTCAGCAGCACCTCTATAGCAAAGCCTCAGACATAGTGGGTTTCTGTCAGTGAGAGAAACCTGCTGAAATACAGGGAGGAAGTAGACTGAATGTGACCAATCAGAATGTTGATACTGTTGTTGAGATCCTCCGAAGTTGATGTTCGCTAGTGTCTGGGTATGTAGGTGATCTAGTGTCTAGACATGTAGGTGATCTAGCGTCTGGGTATGTAGGTGATCTAGCGTCTGGGTATGTAGGTGATCTAGCATCTGGGTATGTAGGTGATCTAGCGTCTGGGTATGTAGGTGATCTAGCGTCTGGGTATGTAGGTGATCTAGTGTCTGGGTATGTAAGTGAGCTAGTGTCTGGACATGTAGGTGATCTAGTGTATGGACATGTAGGTGATCTAGTGTTTGCACATGTAGGTGATCTAGTGTCTGGGTATGTAGGTGATCTAATGTCTGGGCATGTAGGTGATCTAGTGTCTGGGCATGTAGGTGATCTAGTGCCTGGACATGTAGGTGATCTAGTGCCTGGACATGTAGGTGATCTAGTGCCTGGACATGTAGGTGATCTAGTGCCTGGGTATGTAGGTGATCTAGCGTCTGGGTATGTAGGTGATCTAATGTCTGGGTATGTAGGTGATCTAGTGTCTGGGGATGTAGGTGATCTAGTGTCTGGACATGTAGGTGATCTAGTGTATGGACATGTAGGTGATCTAGTGTTTGCACATGTAGGTGATCTAGTGTCTGGATATGTAGGTGATCTAATGTCTGGGCATGTAGGTGATCTAGTGCCTGGACATGTAGGTAATCTAGTGCCTGGACATGTAGGTGTTCTAGTGTCTGGACATGTAGGTGATCTAGTGCCTGGACATGTAGGTGATCTAGTGTCTGGACATGTAGGGGATCTAGTGTTTGGACATGTAGGTGATCTAGTGTCTGGGTATGTAGGTGATCTAGTGTCTGGACATGTAGGTGATCTAGTGCCTGGACATGTAGGTGATCTAGTGTTTGGACATGTAGGTGATCTAGTGTCTGGGTATGTAGGTGATCTAATGTCTGGGCATGTAGGTGATCTAGTGCCTGGACATGTAGGTGATCTAGTGCCTGGGCATGTAGGTGATCTAGTGCCTGGGCATGTAGGTGATCTAGTGTCTGGACATGTAGTTGATCTAGTGCCTGGACATGTAGGTGATCTAGTGTCTGGGCATGTAGGTGATCTAGTGTCTGGACATGTAGGTGATCTAGTGTTTGGACATGTAGGTGATCTAGTGTCTGGGTATGTAGGTGATCTAGTGCCTGGACATGTAGGTGATCTAGTGTCTGGACATGTAGGTGATCTAGTGCCTGGACATGTAGGTGATCTAGTGCCTGGACATGTAGGTGATCTAGTGCCTGGACATGTAGGTGATCTAGTGTCTGGACATGTAGGTGATCTAGTGCCTGGACATGTAGTTGATCTAGTGCCTGGACATGTAGGTGATCTAGTGCCTGGACATGTAGGTGATCTAGTGCCTGGGCATGTAGGTGATCTAGTGCCTGGGCATGTAGGTGATCTAGTGTCTGGGCATGTAGGTGATCTAGTGTCTGGACATGTAGGTGATCTAGTGTTTGGACATGTAGGTGATCTAGTGTCTGGACATGTAGGTGATCTAGTGTCTGGACATGTAGGTGATTGGTTTGTAGAGAGACTGGCAACGTTGCAGCAGATGATGTGTGGATGGGAATGATGGGGCTCAGATTTGGTGAATTTAAACAATGCTCATCTTAGGGATGTGAGGCACGAGTCTTTCATTATAGTTATTTCCCCTGCTATACTTGTGGGTCTGTGTGTTCTCTCAGTGAGTCAGGAATATGGCTATAGTTAAGCAATAATGTATGAGGGGGTGTGGTATATAGCCAATATACCACGGCTAAGGGCTGTTCTTATGCACAACGCAATGCGGAGTGCCTGGATTCAGCCCTTAGATGTGGTATATTGGCCATATATCACAAACCCCCGAGATGCATTATTGCTTAACTTTAGCTTTACTTCTGCTATTATAAAGTGGATACCAATATAATTAGAGCAGTAAAAAATAATATTTAAATAAAAAAAATATACCCGTGGAATACGGTCTGATATACCATGGCTGTCAGCCAATCAGCATTCAGGGCTCGCACCACCCAGTTTATAATAGTCAATACAGTGTGTAAGGTGGGACTTGCGATGGACGTTGTCATGATATTATGAAATGTCACTTTTTACGTCACTCAATCAATTGCATAACCCGTTTCAGACTATGTGCAGACAATTTCCCATTTGCTCATTAACATTTCAGATGTTAATCCAAGTTGTTTGTCTGATTACAATGATAACCGAGACTCTGCTGTCTAGCCTACCTTAAATTATTGGATTAGGTTTTCATAGCATCAGTGAGGATTTAACAGATTTCAATGGCTTACCATTACTCACAGTTCATTTCGGCAGCATATTCTAACCTTAGGTTCTGTTGCACACAAAAAATCTATCTTGATTAAATTGGTAAATAATTCCATAATGATAACGCTTTGTTAAGTGGGGGATTTGAGAGAAAATACAAATGAAAAGAGTAAGTGGAGCGAAAGTAAAAAGGATTTATTTCCTTTATTTCCATCCCATTAACACACCATTGATGGGGAATTGTAATTATGCGTGCCTGTGTAGTGTGGATTTACACACCCTCCCCCTGAATGAAATTCATTGGATTGTGTGCAAACTATTTTCTGTTTGTTTTCTGGTACTCCGTTTTATTGATTTATTTATATCTGAGTATAATTGGGAAATTGTATTCATACTCTCTCTGCATATTGATAAACTCCTTGAGGAGCACCATTGAAAGTCATCCCATAAAAAGTTAATTGAATTGCAAGTCGATCACTCAAAATGAAAGTATATCGCCCAGAGTTAATAACATGGACTGAACTTTCCTATTCCTGCATTTTACTGTACATGTATATTGCCTCATTTGTTCTTCGCTTGGTGCCACCTTAAAGATTGTGTTCTTCTCCCTGGCTGACTCGCTTTTCAGCGTCACGCGAACCTTGGGTAATCACGAGGGACAATTTCACTGCTTTGCCACAGCAATAGTATCACATTCACTCCTGTAACTGGAGCCGTTTGATTCACTCCTGCAACTGGAGCCGTTTGATTCACTCCTGCAACTGGAGCCGTTTGATTCACACCTGCAACTGGAGCTGTTTGATTCACTCCTGCAACTGGAGCCGTTTGATTCACTCCTGCAACTGGAGCCGTTTGATTCACTCCTGCAACTGGAGCCGTTTGATTCACTCCCGCAACTGGAGCCGTTTGATTCACTCCTGCAACTGGAGCCGTTTGATTCATTCCTGCAACTGGAGACGTTTGATTCCCGCTGAAAAGGGAAAACCTTATGTTGTCCAGGGGTGCAACTTTCATTGGGGATGGGGGCAAGTCCCCCCACATTCTGAAATTGCATTTTTGTCCTCACCCAGTTTATAATTTGAATGTGATACTAAAAAAGGCAGTGGTGTGCTTTAGGAGCATGCGGACGCCTCTGAGCGGGCAGGTAGGCTGTTTGGAGTGTTTACCCCCCCCCACACATAAAAAAGTATGTCCCCCCACTTCTAAAACCAAAGTTGCGCCCCTGGTGTTGTCTCTCACTCTAACATCAGTATACTGGTGCATCCCTTGTCTATCTCTATCCCACTGCATTTCATATTAATTTTCAGGTTGCCACAAGGTAAATGTAAAAGGCGAAGCATGTTTTTGTGTAACTGCAAATAGGTACCATGTCAGTCAAGCCGATGTGTGAGCAATGAGCACAAGTACAATGTCAATGTCTCAAAATAATTACCTCCAAATCTACAGCATTAGATTAATCTACAGTCAGCTAGCATTACAATTCAGTAGTTTCTTCTTCTCGTAAGCCACTAATCAATAGTCAATTTCAGCATAATATGGAGAAGATGCACAATGGTTGAATGAACATCTATTTTGGTTATGCGTTGAAAAGCAGTCTTTTCAAGGTTGTCCTCTATTTCCACTTCGTGTTTCTACATGCAGCGGGAGGTGAATTGGAATCGTTGAGAATTTGGTGTGTTGAGTTAATCATCTGGGGCCGGGGTGAATTGAATGGTGCGCTGAAAGGTCTTCACTTGTAGGGTCCCTGGAGCTTGAAACTCATTTTACATCTGATTGAAGGGTTGATACTGCTGCCGTGGCCTCATACACTCCCCTTCTCACACCCCAAACTGCCTTCATTTGTCAAGGGAAGACTATAGTGAACTTTGTTCTATAGGCGCTCTAATGAACCTTTACTAGTGATGTGCCTTGTAATGTCGGTTCATATTTTTTGCTCCTCTTTCTCCACCGTGGTGTAAGTCTTAATTTGTCAAGTGAATTGCCTGGGATCTGAATCATGCAAACACATATTAAATATGCTATCTGAAATAAATGTTTAGGGAGAGGTTAAGTTTTTCTTTGTTTGCACAAGTGTAGAGATTATTAAAAACGTGATACTTTATGTCGCGACTGCGGCCATGTTCGAACATTTTCTTTGTAACCTTTGACAGCAGCGCAAGAGCAGAGGATGAATTATCTGTGTCCTTTCTCCATGAATCCCAATTGAAAATGGTTTCTTCCAACAAATGACTGAATATAATGGTGACATCTTCACATTAGAGCACATGATTTGGTATTTTGTGTTGCACATTGTCTTGGTTTCATGATGAGCAGGGATTTTTTTTCACGGCAGTTTATTCTTGTAGCAAGTAGGACAGAGTGTAATGAAATAGTTCTCATCTGTCTCTTCCTCATGGAAATGACTAGTCCTCAGAGTGCTGGTATTATAGGGTAATACCACAGTAACTATGCTGTAAATCTGAACGGTGTTGACCACGGAGGAGTTTGTGTCAATACAGAAAGAGCTTCCTTTCGCTCTTGCTTCTTATTTTATCTGTCTGTCTGTCTGTCTGTGTCTCTCAATTTAATTCAATTCAAGGGGCTTTATTGGCATGGGAAACATATGTTAACATTGCCAAAGCAAGTGAAGTAGATAATAAACAAATGGAAATAAACAATAAAAATGAACAGTAAACATTACACTCACAGAAGTTCCAAAAGAATAAAGACATTTCAAATGTCATATTATGCATATATATACAGTGTTGTAACGATGTGCAAATAGTTAAAGTACAAAAGGGAAAATAAATAAAAGTAAATATGGGTTGTATTTACAATGGTGTTTGTTCTTCACTGGTTGCCCTTTTCTTGTGGCAACAGGTCACACATCTTGCTGCTGTGATGGCACACTGTGGTATTTCACCCAGTAGATATGCGTGTTTATCAAAATCAGGTTTGTTTTTCGAATTCTTTGTGGATCTGTGAAATCTGAGGGAAATATGTGTCTCTAATATGGTCATACATTTGGCAGGAGGTTAAGAAGTGCAGCTCAGTTTCCACCTCATTTTGTGGGCAGTGTGCACATAGCCTGTCTTCTCTTGAGAGCCAGGTCTGCCTTTGGCTGCCTTTCTCAATAGCAAGGCTATGCTCACTGAGTCTGTACATAGTCAAAGCTTTCCTTAAGTTTGGGTCAGTCACAGTGGTCAGGTATTCTGCCACAGTGTACTCTCTGTTCAGGGCCAAATAGCATTCTAGTTTTCTCTGTTTTTTTGTTAATTCTTTCCAATGTCTCAAGTAATTCTCTTTTTGTTTTCTCATGATTTGGTTGCGTCTAATTGTGTTGCTTTCCTGGGGCTTTGTGGGGTCTGTTTGTGTTTGTGAACAGAGCCCCAGGACCAGCTTGCTTAGGGGACTCTTCTCCAGGTTCATCTCTCTGTAGGTGATGGCTTTGTTAAGGAAGGTTTGGGAATCGCTTCCTTTTAGGTGGTTGTAGAATTTAACGGCTCTTTTTTGGATTTTGATAATTAGCGGCTATCGGCCTAATTTTTGGGGTGTTTTACGTTGTAGTCGGAGGATATTTTTGCAGAATTCTGCATGCAGAGTCACAATTTGGTGTTTGTCCCATTTTGTGAATTCTTGGTTGGTGAGTGGACCCCAGACCTCACAACAATAAAGGGCAATGGGTTCTATAATTGATTCAAGTATTTTTAGCCAGGTCCTAATTGGTATGTCGAATTTTATGTTCCTTTTGATGGCGTAGAATGCCCTTCTTGCCTTGTCTCTCAGACCGTTCACAGCTTTGTGGAAGTTACCTGTGGCGCTGATGTTTAGGCCAAGGTATGTATAGTTTTTTGTGTGCTCTAGGGCAACGGTGTCTAGATGGAATTTGTATTTTGTGGTCCTGGCGACTGGACCTTTTTTGGAACACCATTATTTTGGTCTTACTGAGATTTACGGTCAGGGCCCAGGTCTGGCAGAATCTGTGCAGGAGATCTAGGTGTTGCTGTAGGCCCTCCTTGGTTGGTGACAGAAGCACCAGATCATCAGAAAACAGTAGACATTTGACTTCAGATTCAGGTGTTTGAGGCCGGGTGCTGCAGACTGTTCTAATGTCCTCGCCAATTTGTTGATATATATGTTGAGCATAAGCTGCATCCCTGTCTCACCCCATGGCCCTGTGGAAGAAATGTGTGTTTTTTGGCAATTTTAACCACAGACTTTGTTTGTGTACATGGATTTTATAATGTCATGTGTTTTCCCCCAACACCACTTTCCATCAATTTGTATAGCTGACCCTCATGCCAAATTTTGTCAAAGGCTTTTTTGAAATCAACAGGGCATGAGAAGACGATGCCTTTGTTTTGATTTGTTTGTTTGTCAATTAGGGTGTGCAGGGTGAATATGTACGATAATTTGGTAAAAAGCCAATTTGACGTTTGCCCAGTATATTGTTTCAATTGAAGGGCTTTATTGGCATGGGAAACATATGTTAACATTGCCAAAGAAAGTGTCTCTAATTTGGTCATTCATTTGGCAGGAGGTTAGGAAGTGCAGCTCAGTTTTGTTCTCTCTCTCCCAGTCACACTCACTTTCTTTACATTAAGCATGCAAATCAAACACATTTCTAACCCCCAGAAATAGCTTGACAGCAAGATTTTGTAAAGGATAATTGACATGGTTTTGCATGTGTAATAAGTTGCCTGGAAACACGCTCATCCAGCTTAGAAACACAGAGACAGAGATATTTAATGTGTGCTGTTAAATTACACTAGCAGGTCTTGCTGACAGCAGTTATTAGGATAATTCTACATGTCCCAGATATCCTTTCTCTGTGAAGAAGAGAGTACGTAGCCTCGTGCTTGTGTTTTCTCTCCCTTTCCTGGTCCATAGGTAATGTGCATTTGGTAGATACTAGTGTTATTTTGAAAGTCATCCTCTGAAAACAGTATTATTCTGGTGCTAATTTTACTAATGATATCCCAAAAGGATCCCTACTGCATGCTGAACAGAGAGGAATGGTAGTCTTAGTCATGTAGATTTATTTGATAAAAAGCACCAACTGACTTATAACAGGCCCTTCCTTTTAAAGTAACTTCAAAAGAGGCATTTACATATTTTGTCGAAAGGCCTTTGTTGTTTACATTGCTTGTCACTAGATACAAAGTGCAATCTGATTTGACTCCCACTCTTTCTAATGGGCTTCTAAAGCTATAAGAAAGTTTACCCTGAAAACACTCATTAACACTGCTTAATTTAAACATTTGACTTTCTTGGCCCATTCCCTAACTCTCATCCAAAATGTTTAAGTAAGGTTTTTTGTGTTGAATTATGAATGTTGCTTTTAGTAGCCTACCCTCCACAATGCATTGTTTACGTAGCCTAGCGGTTAGAAGCATTGGGCTAATAACCGAAAGGTTGCTGGTTCAAATCCCCTAGCCAACTAGGTGATAAATATGTCAATGTGCCCTTGAGCAAGGCACTTAAGCCTAATTGCTCCTGGTTTGCTGTCAATAATGGCTGATCCCTGGCTCTGACCCTACTCTACAAGGGTGTCTCGGGGTAGTGCAATATGCACACAAAAAATCTAATTCACACTTGTACAAAAGGACAAATGTAAGCACCCACCTAATTATCTTATTATTATCTTAATTTACCTCATTAACAGGTGCATATAAAAAGTTACAATTTACTATGGATAGTACGCATGCAGCTATTAAAAGAGGAACATGTCAACCTTTGTATAAATCCAACTTCTAACATTGCAAATTGATTCAGTTAAAAATACTGCAATAGAAAACTGCACAATATGTACATATGCTCTCTCCAGTCCCCAGACATTGTACTGTTAGGCTTCCTCATATTGCTGTAAATGAGTCTTCTGCAGAATCTGTTGGATAGTCCCCTGTGTGTCAGTGCCATGGCTACTGAAGCCATTAAAGATCAGCTACCTCGGCTGTGTTATTAGCCAAGCACTGCTGTCATTCAGACCCAGTCTATCAGAGTTTCCCTGAGCCCTTGGCGAATGATGAACGGTTCCCAGGTATGAAGCATCTGTGTGTATCTAATCTATTCATCTCTACCCGTCTGTCTGCCCACCTCCTAGCTCTTCATTTTTCCCTGCTATCTGTGCTGTCTCAGATCACACTGACAACAGCTGGGTTGCTCTCTCGGAGGCCCTATCAGTGCTGGCGTGGGGCTGTGTTGACTGCGGGCGTGCCGCCGTCCCCCCATCCCCTAGTGTCACCAGGAGTGAGACCTAACCCTCGGCTTTGTTGGCCTTGAATAGGGGCATAGCATATCCCCAGTCACCAGATCCCTCCAAGCACCACCAATGACCTCACCCTCCCGCACCCTCTGCATTGTTGTTGCTGTGGCTAGATTGATTTGTGGCCCCGGTGTGTATGTGACTGTGTGTGTCTCTGTGTACTGTAAGTGCTTCGTCCCCTCTCTCACTCGACACTGTGATTGTTAGAAAATAAATATAAAACCAGACGGGAGCTGTATAGTGTCTCTGTAAAGCAAGGCTGCCCTGATGTCACTGAGACTACCCCTCTCTTGATAGCCTCCGCGCAGCTCATTGGATGGGTTGGGAAACATAAAGGGTGCTGCAAACCCTGACATGCCCTCCCATCATGTATGACTCACAGCAATACATGTAGAAGATGCAATGAGAGACAGGGTTTTATTTAAGCAATAAGGCACGAGGGGGTGTGGTATATGGCCATCATACCACGGCTAAGGGCTGTTCTAAGCACAACGCAACGTGGAGTGCCTGGTTTCAGCCCTTAGCCGTGGTATATTGGCCATATACCACAAACCCCCAAGGTGCCTTATTGCTATTATAAATTGGTTACCAATGTAATTAGGCGGCAGGTAGCCTAGTGGTTAGAGCGTTGGGCCAGTAACCGAAAGGTTGCTGGATCGAATCCCAAGCTGACAAGGTCAAATTTGTCGTTCTGCCCCTGAGCAAGGCAGTAAACCCACTGTTCCCTGTCCGCCAAAGACGTGGATGTTGATCAGTTGTACAAACTGACTAGGTATCACCCTTTTGCTTTCCCTAATTAGAGCAGTGAAAATAAATGTTTTGTCATAGGCTGACACCCGTGGTATATCAGACAATCAGCATTCGGGGCTCGAACCACCCAGTTTATAATGCAGAGTATACAGTGGTCCCGTGTGGCTCAGCATGGTGTTTGCAACGCCAGGGTTGTGGGTTCGATTCCCACGGGGGACCAGTACGGGAAAAAAAGAAATGAAATAAAAAATGTATGAAATGTATGCATTCACTACTGTAAGTCGCTCTGGATACGAGCGTCTGCTAAATGACTAAAATGTAATGTAAATGTATGGTATCATATAGGCTAGACAAGGTAGGCTGAAAAAGCTATGGAATATGAAATGTGATGGGGGGACATTGCAAGACAGGTACATTGTGGAGATATGCTTTGAAGCAGGGTTTTATTATTGAAGATTTGAGTACGATACTGATAGGCGAGTTCAAAAAGCCATTGGAAATTAAATGTGGAGGCTTGATTTGAAATGTGAAGGTTTATCTAAATGGCATCGGAAGACTTTGAACTAGTCAAGATGGAAGCACGTTCATTAAGGAGGATACTTTTAACATCCTGGACTTTGATCTTCTTTTCCCTTTGCCCGGCTGTGCACTCTGAGCTTTACCACAGCCCAATCCACTGTAACTCCATAGAAGTCAGATTGTTTAACTATTAGGGACTATTATTTAATCCATCTTTTCAGTTTAGAGGAGGACTGTTGATAAATAGTAAACTCAGCAAAAAAAGAAACATCCTCTCACTGTCAACTGCGTTCATTTTCAGCAAACTTAACATGTGTAAATATTTGTATGAACATAAGATTCAACAACTGAGACATAAACTGAACAAGTCCCACAGACATGTGACTAACATAAATGGAATAATGTGTCCCTGAACAAAGGGGGGGGGGTCAAAATCAAAAGTAACAGTCAGTATCTGGTGTGGCCACCAGTTGCATTAAGTACTGCAGTGCATCTCCTCCTCATGGACTGCACCAGGTTTGCCAGTTCTTGCTGTGAGATGTTACCGCACTCTTCCACCAATGCACCTGCAAGTTCCCGGACATTTCTGGGGGGGGATGGCCCTAGCCGTCACCCGCCGATCCAACAGGTCCCAGACGTGCTCGATGGGATTGAGATCCGGGATCTTCAATGGCCATGGCAGAACACTGACATTCCTGTCTTGCAGGAAATCACGCACAGAATGAGCAGTATGACTGGTGGTATTGTCATGCTGGAGGTTCATGTCAGGATGAGCCTGCAGGAAGGGTACCACATGAGGGAGGAGGATGTCTTCCCTGTAACGCACAGCGTTGAGATTGCCTGCAATGACAACAAGCTCAGTCCGATGATGCTGTGACACACCGCCCCAGACCATGACGGACCCTCCACCTCCAAATCGATCCCGCTCCAGAGTACAGGCCTCGGTATAACGCTCATTTCTTCAACGATAAACGCGAATCCGACCATCACTCCTGGTGAGACAAATCCGTGACTCGTCAGTGAAGAGCACGTTTTGCCAGTCCTGTCTGGTCCAGCGACGGTGGGTTTGTGCCCATAGGCGACGTTGTTGCCGGTGATGTCTGGTGAGGACCTGCCTTACAACAGGCCTACGAGCCCTCAGTCTTGCCTCTCTCAGCCTATTGCAGACAGTCTGAGCACTGATGGAGGGATTGTGCGTTCCTGGTGTAACTCGGGCAGTTGTTGTTGCCATCCTGTACCTGTCCCGCAGTTGTGATGTTCGGATGTACCGATCCTATGCAGGTGTTGTTACACGTGGTCTGCCACTGCGAGGATGATCAGCTGTCCTTCCTGTCTCCATGTAGCGCTTTCTTAAGCGTCTCTCAGTGCGGACATTGCAATTTATTGCCCTGGCCACATCTGCAGTCCTCATGCCTCCTTGAAGCATGCCTAAGGCACGTTCACACAGATTAACAGGGATCCTGGGCATCTTTCGTTTGTTGTTTTTCAGAGTCAATAGAAAGGCCTCTTTAGTGTCCTAAGTTTTCATAACTGTGACCTTAATTGCCCACCGTCTGTAAGCTGTTAGTGTCTTAACGACCGTTCCACAGGTGCATGTTCATTAATTGTTTATGGTTCATTGAACAAGCATGGGAAACAGTGTTTAAACCCTTTACAATGAAGATCTGTGAAGTTATTTGTATTTTTACGAATTATGTTTGAAAGACAGGGTCCTGAAAAAGGGACGTTTCTTTTTTTGCTGACATCAGTCAGTGGCCGGAGCATTGACGCATATCTTTGCCTGCGACCAGTTCACACACTGTGGAGTCATAGAAGTTTGTTTGTATCAATAACACTAAAGCCCATACTGCAGGCCTAACATGACACGTTACTACGCTCCTGTCCTGTCTGATCCCTTAAGACACTCACAAGTCTTTGAAGTCCCCACTTGAAAGGTTTGATCTGAATAGTAAGAGTCCAAAGGAACTTTGTGTACAGTGGTTACAGACTGATTAACGAGCTCCAGCCCCTCTATCAAACACACACACTCGCCTTCCAGGCCACACAGATTGTAGTGCTGAGACAAGACCAAGATTATGGAGTGATCAAACTCAGGAAGAAATATATGGAGTGATCAAATCCTAACCTCAGCCTAACCTTAGTTTAACCTCAGCCTATCCTCATCAAACAACACTGATTGGAACAATTTACACTGCTCAAAAAAATAAAGGGAACACTAAAATAACACATCCTAGATCTGAATGAATGAAATAATCTTAAATACTTTCTTCTTTACCTAGTTGAATGTGCTGACAACAAAATCACACAAAAATAATCAATGGAAATCCAATTTATCAACCCATGGAGGTCTGGATTTGGAGTCACACTCAAAATTAAAGTGGAAAACCACACTACAGGCTGATCCAACTTTGATGTAATGTCCTTAAAACAAGTCAAAATGAGGCTCAGTAGTGTGTGTGGCCTCCACGTGCCTGTATGACCTCCCTACAATGCCTGGGCATGCTCCTGATGAGGTGGCGGATGGTCTCCTGAGGGATCTCCTCCCAGACCTGGACTAAAGCATCCGCCAACTCCTGGACAGTCTGTGGTGCAATGTGGCGTTGGTGGATGGAGCGAGACATGATGTCCCAGATGTGCTCAATTGGATTCAGGTCTGGGGAATGGGCGGGCCAGTCCATAGCATCAATGCCTTCCTCTTGCAGGAACTACTGACACACTCCAGCCACATGAGGTCTAGCATTGTCTTGCATTAGAAGGAACCCAGGGCCAACCGCACCAGCATATGGTCTCACAAGGGGTCTGAGGATCTCATCTCGGTACCTAATGGCAGTCAGGCTACCTCTGGCGAGCACATGGAGGGCTGTGCGCCCCCCCAAAGAAATGCCACCCCACACCATGACTGACCCACCGCCAAACCGGTCATGCTGGAGGATGTTGCAGGCAGCAGAACGTTCTCCACGGCGTCTCCAGACTCTGTCACGTCTGTCACATGTGCTCAGTGTGAACCTGCTTTCATCTGTGAAGAGCACATGGCGCCAGTGGCGAATTGGCCAATCTTGGTGTTCTCTGGCAAATGCCAAACGTCCTGCACGGTGTTGGGCTGTAAACACAACCCCCACCTGTGGACGTCGGGCCCTCATACCACCCTCATGGAGTCTGTTTCTGACCGTTTGAGCAGACACATGCACATTTGTGGCCTGCTGGAGGTCATTTTGCAGGGCTCTGGCAGTGCTCCTCCTGCTCCTCCTTGCACAAAGGCGGAGGTAGCGGTCCTGCTGCTGGGTTGTTGCCCTCCTACGGCCTCCTCCACGTCTCCTGATGTACTGGCCTGTCTCCTGGTAGCGCCTCCATGCTCTGGACACTACGCTGACAGACACAGCAAACCTTCTTGCCACAGCTCGCATTGATGTGCCATCCTGGATGAGCTGCACTACCTGAGCCACTTGTGTGGGTTGTAGACTCCGTCTCATGCTACCAGTAGAGTGAAAGCACCGCCAGCATTCAAAAGTGACCAAAACATCAGCCAGGAAGCATAGGAACTGAGAAGTGGTCTGTGGTCACCACCTGCAGAACCACTCCTTTATTGGGGGTGTCTTGCTAATTGCCTATAATTTCCACCTGTTGTCTATTCCATTTGCACAACAACATGTGACATTTATTGTCAATCAGTGTTGCTTCCTAAGTGGACAGTTTGATTTCACAGAAGTGTGATTGACTTGGAGTTACATTGTGTTGTTTAAGTGTTCCCTTTATTTTTTTGAGCAGTGTATATCAAAGAGATATTCATATTTAGAGAGATTCAGTTCATATGCAGTGTAGTGTAAATTATTTTCATTTATATTGTTTATTAATATTAATGACGTCTCCATCTTTCTCCAGTTTCTGCCGAGATCCTGAAGAGCAGTCTCAGCACCATGGAGAGACACATCCAGAGGCTAGAAAATGACATTGAGAACTTCCCAAAGACGGACGACAAAAAGGATAAGTTTGTGGAAAAATTATCCATATCCTTTTCATGCTTTTTATTAATTTCTCACATTGTCTTAAATGAACGTATCGCTGAAGTAGAAAGTAGACATGTTTTGGCCATTTGCCGCCTGTGGATTGTCCACCAGAGAGACTGTGCTGTGCTTGTGTTCTCCCGGGCAGGAAAGAGTAGTTAACGGCCATAAGTGTGGCTTGTGGCACCCGTGGGCTTAAAGGAATGGATATGGCTGCCTTCCCACTAGTGAGATGTTTATCAGATCTCCTCCTCCTCTACCCAACGTTCCCCAGAGAGAGTTCAGGCCTTGAGCTATTTTTACCGCTGCTCCACCACTGCCTCCCCTCGGGGTCTCTAATGAGGGCTCGTTCCCCCACGCGGACTTATCGCCCACCTCCTGATTTCATCTCCCAACCAGCCACAGGCCTCTCCACATAGACTTTCTGTGGACTATCACCTTGTGCGGCTCTTCTCTCGTTTTGATAACAGAGTGCTTTCACTTAAACTCAAGCGGTTCGGCTCTCGAATCAAATTAGTGATGCCTGAGCACTTCTCAGACTCCATTTTAAGGAGGAAGGAGCCTCGGCAGAATAGGTTTGTCTAGTAATCTGGCACCTACAGTACAGACACTACAGTATATAGAGTCTCATTGGTTGAAACCAACTCGGATGGCAATAGCTAGGGGCTATGATACCTCCTATCAATATATTTGTATTAAAACAGACAGCATTCCTCTGTTTTTTTTTAAATGGAACCTTTATTTAACTAAGCAAGTCAGTTAAGAACAAATTCTTATTTACAATGATGGCTTACCTTGTTCAGGGGCAGAACGACAGATTTTTACCTTGCGCTCTAACCACTAGGCTACCTGTCTTTAGGTGTGCGTTACCACATTTAATAAGGGAAAGCAAGAATCATTCAAGGGTAATTCATCAATTCAGGAGGCATTCCATATGTTCAACACTCACACTTGAAGACATGTTCCGGAACTTTAGCTGCTACTAAGTATTTTTTAAACCTCCCGCTTTGGGCTGGATGTGTCAATGTGTAGTTCATACATGCATAATCTATGACCAGATTTACTTTATATCCTAAATTAGCCAGCAAATCCTTAGTTTGAAAGCAACAGTTTTACTGGAAGCTGTGCTTGCCCGCACATGGGCCAGCCCCCTAACAATTTGACCATGAGCTTCAGCCCCTTGCTATATGTGTGACAGCTAGCAAGGTGCACATGATGCACCCACACCACACCCGAGCAGAGAGAGAGAACAGAGTGGTGCACATATCTGTTCAAGTTTCAGGGACCCCTTGAGCGCTACTTTCAAAACTACTGGCTAAAAAGTACACACAATTTCCGGAGAATCCCTTTAAGAAAGTGTTTAACCTTAATTTGAGCTCTTTGTTAGCTTGCAATTTTTTTTTAGCTTTTAGCTGACATAAGAGTTATAGCTGCCTAACACATCAGAAATCTGCTCCTAGGCAAAGATTGGCACTTAATCTGTGTACATTTTATATCTTTAAAAAATAGAGGCTTCGGCAAAAACCTCCCCTGCAGCTCTGAACCAAGACAGGGAGGAAAGGCAGCTCAGGGCCCCTGATGTCTGTATCGATTCTGGGGCTCCATGGAGGATGTCGGCTTGACTGAGAGGAAATGGAGAGCTGCATATATACTGGAGTAGTGCTCCCCCTCACTGTCTGAATCGTGTCCCCAGAGAGTGAGAGGGAGAGAAGCTGCCTGGCCATGAATGGAAACGCCCCACTTCCCCGTCTCACCTGATCTGGCATCAGAGCTGAAATGGAGCCTCAGTCGTATTTGGCCGAACCAATTTTAGTTAATGCCTCATTGTGAAAAAAGCAAAGACAAACATTTAAAAATGGTTTTTTTACCTCCATTTTGTAGTCTTCCAACCTCCTTCCACTCTGTGTTCAGCCAGGTTAAGGGTGACACAGCTGCACTCACTCCTTTGCGCGTGACAGAGTAGGCATTCTTACCTTACTATAGAAAGCCAGAAAGATGTTTTACTGTCCCTTTATGGCGCCCACGATCGATGAGGGGAGTCGAGGTGATTCAAGTGGTAAGGTGGAGAGTGTATCGGTGTCTATCAGACCTCTCTCATGCTGTCTGTGTCTGTCTCTCCCCGTTAGTAATCACCTCTCTCTGTGTCTCTGTCTCTCCCCGTCAGCAATCACCTCTCTCTGCGTCTCTGTCTCTCCCAGTTAGCAATCCCCTCTCTGTGTCTCTGTCTCTCCCCGATAGCAATCACGTCTCTCTGCGTCTCCCCGTTAACAATCACCTCTCTCATGCTGTCTGTGTCTCTGTCTCTCCCCGTTTGCAATCACCTCTCTCTGGGTCTCTTCCCGTTAGTTAACCCCTCTCTCTGTGTCTTTGTCTCTCCCTGTTTGCAATCACCTCTCTCTGTGTCTCTCTCTCCCTGTTCGCAATCACTTCTCTCATGCTGTCTGTGTCTCTGTCTCTCCTCGTTAGTAAACACCTCTCTCTGTGTCTCTGTCTCTCCCCATTAGCAATCACCTTTCTCTGCATCTCTGTCTCTCCCCGTTAGCAATCACCTGTCTCTGCGTCTCTGTCTCTCCCCGTTAGCAATCACCTGTCTCTGCGTCTCTGTCTCTCCCCGTTAGCAATCACCTCTCTCTGCGTCTCTGTCTCTCCTTGTTAGCAATCACCTCTCTCTGTGTCTTTGTCTCTCCCTGTTAGCGATCACCTCTCTGTGTCTTTGTCTCTCCCCGTTAGCAATCACCTCTCTCTGTGTCTTTGTCTCTCCCCGTTAGCAATCACCTCTCTCTGTGTCTCTGTCTCTCCCTGTTCGCAATCACTTCTCTCAGGCTGTCTGTGTCTCTGTCTCTCCTCATTAGTAAACACCTGGAGAGCGTATCGGTGTCTATCAGACCTCTCTCATGCTGTCTGTGTCTGTCTCTCCCCGTTAGTAAACACCCCTCTCTGTGTCTCTGTCTCTCCCCGTTAGCAATCACCTCTCTCTGTGTCTTTGTATCTCCCTGCTCGCAATCACCTCTCTCTGCGTCTCTGTCTCTCCCCGTTAGCAATCACCTCTCTCTGTGTCTTTGTCTCTCCCCGTTAGCAATCACCTCTCTCATGCTGTCTCTGTCTCTGTCTCTCCTCATTAGTAAACACCTGTCTCTGTGTCTTTGTCTCTCCCCGTTAGCAATCACCTCTCTCTGTGTCTTTGTCTCTCCCCATTAGCAATCACCTCTCTTTCTCTCACTCACTAGAGTGGGTTTGACCTGCGTGTGACCTTTTTCTTGGTAATGAAGTAATGCAGTTCATCTGCTAGTCAAAATAACAAGGTGTTTGGTAAACATGGCTCTTCTGTGACCCTGCTCGAATCAATTCACATGATTAGGCATCAAGGGTAATTCGCAAGTTTTCTAAATAAAATATGCTGTGTGTTCGGACTTGAATTTCTTTGTACTGTAGCATCCACTCAGAACACAATTCTCCAGGTGTTTTGAATGATTCACGCCCCTTCAGCTTTTTCCGTACCATTCGTGCTTCTACAGCTCCATTGCTTGCTGTTTTGGGTTTTAGGCAGGGTTTCTGTATAAGCACTTTTGGCTTTATGAATACAATTGATTGATTGATGATGTTGAACTGTGAAAGGATGTAAGTTGGTTTTGAATCATCCTACTATCTTCTATTCTCTTTGGACCTTAAAGTTAACGTGAACAGTAGCATTGTGAAAAGCTTTCACAAGCAGAACATTATTTCTGTGCTCTTTTGATTATGATTTGTGATCTGGCGACAGCTAGTCTTTCTTGGGTCCGACACATAACGAAGAAGACATTACAGACAAGAACACTTTACAATTTACGTACATTTTAAACATTAACATACAGACATACTGTATATAATATTAGAGACACACACAAAACAGTACAACTAAATAATAATAATGTGTGGTGTGTAGAGTGTGTATTGGAGTGTGTGTGCGTGCATATATCAGAACTATAGTTGTGCCCAAAGGTAACAGAGGGAAGTGAAAAAGAGATGAAAGAGACAATGCTTGATTTTCCCAGGTTTTTAGTGCTATATTTTATTTTGCCTTTGGCTTAGATAACCGTAATCGGTGTAACACAGTTTAGGGTGTGTGAAACTGACAGTTTGAAATATTCCCTGCCATATGTTTTTGGTTTGACATTTCCTTTTGTAAAGATAAGTCTGACATACCTTTTTAAACTTCCTACTGGGATTAAAGGACGCTGATGCCTTGAAACATGACAGATGAAACAACAACAACGAAGCATCATCTAAAGTCATGCATTTGATGGTTGAGCAACCCTGTAAAAAGTTTTCACTGTAGAGCACATTGATGAATGAGGAAGTGCGTGTGTGTGCGTGTTTGTGCGTATATGTGTGTGTGTGTGTGCTTGTGTTTGACAGAGTCTCTTTGGCCTTTTTTCGAAGACTTGCAGGTGTTGCCTAGCCTTGCTAATACCAGCCTCTCCACGTCCTTGACGCACAGCTCACTGTGTAGTCACGTGGGTTGCCCATCAGCCAGACTAGTTGTTTCCTAGTTAGGTTTTAAAAGGTAACAATAAATGTCTTAAAACAGCACAACTTTAATTACCTCTTCAGGTTTTTATAATGAATACAATTATGTTAAATGTTTCTAATTAATTGAAGGTGGCTTTGTGATGGCTTTTATGAGATAGAACTCAATTTCACTTCTTGCAATTTAAATTAGAATGTCTATATATGTTGTGCCTTCGGAAAGTATTCAGACCCCTTGATTTTTTCCACATTTTGTTACGTTACAGCCTTATTATAAAATGGATGTACTTTTTTTTTTCCTTAGCAATCAACACACAATACCCCACAAAGCTAAAACAAGTTTTTTTAAAAATGTTTTAACTCTATTAAAAATAAAAAACAGAAATACCTTTTTTACATAAGTGTGCAGACCCTTTGCTATGAGACTTGAAATTGAGCTCAGGTGTATCCTGTTTCCATTGATCATCCTTGATGTTTCTACAACTTGTGGAGTCCACCTGTGGTAAATTCTATTGATTGGACATGATTTGGAAAGGCACACACCTGTCTATATAAGGTCCCACTGTTGACAGTGCATGTCAGAGGAAAAACCAAGCCATGAGGTCGAAGGAATTGTCCGTAGAGCTTCGAGACAGGATTGTGTTGAAGCACAGATCTGGGGAAGGGTACCAGAAAATGTCTACGGCATTGAAGGTCCCCAAGAGCACGGTGGTGTCCATCATTCTTAAATAGAAGAAGTTTGGAATCACCAAGACTCTTCCTAGAGCTGGCAGCCTGGCCAAACTGAACAATCGGGGAAGAAGGTCCTTGGTCACGGAGGTGACCAAGAACCCGACGGTCCCACTGACAGAGCTCCAGAGTTCCTTTGTGGAGATGGGGGAACCTTCCAGAAGGACAACCATCTCTGCAGCACTCTACCAATCAGGCCTTTATGGTAGAGTGACCAGACGGAAGCCACTCCTCAGTAAAAGGCACCTGACAGCCCACGTGGAGTTTGCCAAAAGGCACCTAAAGACTCTCAGACCATGGGAATCAAGATTCTCTGGTCTGATGAAACCAAGATTGAACTCTTTCAATGCCAAGCGTCACATCTGGAGGAAACCTGGCACCATCCCCACAGTGAAGCATGGTGGTGGCAGCATCATGCTGTGGGGATGTTTTTCAGCGGTAGGGACTTGGAGACTAGTCAGGATCGAGGCAAAGATGAATGGAGCTAGGGACAGAGAGATCCTTGATGAAAACCTGATCCAGAGCACTCAGGACCTCAGACTGGGGCGAAGGGTCACCTTCCAACAGGACAGCAACCCTGAGCACAGGGCCAATACAACACGAAAGTGGCTTTGGGACAAGTCTCTGAATGTCCTTGAGTGGCTCAGCCATATCCCGGAGTTGAACCCGATTGAACATCTCTGGAGAGACCTGAATATAGCTGTGCAGCAATTCTCCCCATCCAACCTGACAGAGCTTGAGATGATCTGCAGAGAAGAATGTGAGAAACTCCCCAAATACAGGTCTGCCAAGCTTGTAGCGTCATACCCAAGAAGACTTGAGGCTGTAATTGCTGCCAAAGGTGCCTCAACAAAGTACTGAGTAAAGGGTCTGAATATTTATGTAAATGTGGTATTTATTTATTTTTTATTAGCAAAAATGTTTAAAAACCTGTTTTTGCTTGGTCAATATGGATTATTGAGCGTAGATTGATGAGGGGAAAAAAACGATTTAATACGTTTTAGAATAAGGCTATAACCTAACAAAATGTGAAAAAAGTTAAGGGGTCTGAATACTTTCGGAAGGCATAACGAATTCCTCAAATAAATGAATTCACTTGCCGGAGTCAGCTTTCAAACTGCTGCATTTACCAGTTCATATCTACAGTCGTTATCTACTAAAGAAGACAGCCTGAACCCATTCCTTATACTTGTTGGCATCACAAACAGCCCAGCGGAGGTACTTCATTTAGCTTTATTGAAACATTTTTCTCCTTCCATTACTGTAATGTATGCAAATGACTGAATAGGGTGTTTGTTCAGCAGTTTAGTGATCTCTATCAGATTTAGGAGAGCCCACTAAGGCTGGGAATAGAGGCATTGGCCCCTGGGGGCCCCTAATTCACTGGAGAGGCTTGGGTGATCCCAGACCCCCAGTACAGATCTATGACTGGTGAATATGACGAAATAGGACCCTGGGGAAGGGACAGCCTATTGGGACTGTGGATAGCGTGGATACCGTGGATACTGGGATGTTAACGGGAGATAGGTTGGTTGCTGAGACGATGAGAGGCCGGACCGAGCGTTGATGGATAGGCGGCCCCTGTCTTAATAGATCTCCCGCCGCGGTACTCGACTCCATAATTCAGCCAGCTGATAGTTAGCTTAACCTTTTGGCTTCCTAGGGACCCGAGAAGTTGAAATCAGCTGGTGTCATTTTTAAAGCCCCCTGACACATTAAGACCTGTAGCTGTGCTCTGGTCACGTGGGGCGATAACTCAATACATTAGCTATGCGCTGTATAGAAGTATGTTTACAGCTAAAACTATCACTTCTTGGCTACAGTAACTCCTCACAAGTATAATAGTGTTTAATGTGTTTTTGCCAACTGATTTAAATAGCAGAACATGCAAACAGTTAAATTGCATTGTCTTCCCATCATAGAATGTTATAAAGACAGGAAATTCATGTATTACCTCCCTCATTATACTTACAACCATGTATTGGAGGGATGCAACTGCAAAAAATAAAGTCTAGAACTCGATTGGAGGGATGTAACACCCTTATTCCACAAGAAATTCCATCATTTTATGTTTTGTTGATGGCGGTGGTCAACATTTTTAGAACACCTACTCATTCAAGGACTTTTCTTTATTTTTACTATTTTATATATTGTAGAATAATAGTGAAGACATCAAAATATATTTTATATTTGAGATTCTTCAAATAGCCACCCTTTGCCTTGATGACAGCTTTGCACATTCTTGGCATTCTCTAAACCAGCTTCACCTGGAATGCTTTTCAAACAGTCTTGATGGAGTTCCCACATATTCTGAGCACTTGGTGGCTGCTTTTCCTTTACTCTGCGGTCCAACTCATCCCAAACCATCTCAATTTGGTTTCAGGTCGGGGGATTGTGTAGGTTAGGTCATCTGATGCAGCACTCCATCACTCTCCTTCTTGGTCAAATAGCCCTTACACAGCCTGAAGGTGTGTTGGGACACTGTCCTGTTGAAAAACAAATGATAGTCCCACTAAACCCAAACCGGATGGGATGGCATATCGCTGCAGAATTCTGTGGTAGCCATGCTGGTTAAGTGTGCCTTGAATTCTAAATAAATCACAGACAATATCACCAGTAAAGCACCCCCACACCATCACACCTCCTCCTCCATGCTTCACGGTGGGAAATACACATGCGGAGATCATCCGTTCACCCACACCACGTCTCACAAAGGCACAGCGGTTGGAACCAAAAGTCTCCAATTTGGACTCCAGACCAAAGGACAACTTTCCACTGGTCTAATGTCCATTGCTCGTGCTTCATGGCCAAAGCAAGTCTCTTCTTCTTATTGGTGTCCTTTAGCAGTGGTTTCTTTGCTGCAATTTGCCCATGAAGGCCTGATTCACACACTCTCCTCTGAACAGTTAATGTTGAGATGTCTGTTACTTGAACTCTGTAAAGCATTTATTTGGGCTGCAATTTCTGAGGCTGGTAACTCTAATGAACTTATCCTCTGCAGCAGAGGTAACTCTGGGTCTTCCTTTCCTTTGACAGTCCTCATGAGAGCCAGTTTCATCTTAGCGCTTGATGGTTCTTGCGACTGCACTTGAAGAAACTTTCAAAGTTCTTGAAATGTTCCGTATTGACTGACCTTAAGTAATGATGGACTGTTGTTTTTCTTTGCTTCCTTGCTCTGTTCTTGCCATAATATGGACTTAGCCCTATTTGGTAAAAGACTATCTTCTGTATACCCCCCTACCTTGTCACAACACAACTGATTGGCTCAAACACATTAAGAAGGAAAGACATTCTACAAATGAACTTAAGAAGGCACACCTGTTAATTGAAATGCATTCCAGGTGACTACCTCATGAAGCTGGTTTAGAGGATGCCAGGAGTGTGCAAAGATGTCATCAAGACAAAGGGTGGCTATTTAAAGAATCTCAAATATAAAATATATTTAGATTTAACACTTTTTTGTTTAGTACATGATTCCATGTGTTATTTCATAGTTTTGATGTCTTCACTATTATTCTACAATGTATAACATATTAAAAATAAAGAAAAACCCTTGAATGATTAGGTGTTCTAAAACTTTTGACCGGTAGTGTACCTTAAAATACAAATATAGGGGCGTGGATCAGAAAATCAGTTAGTATCTGGTGCGACACTTCGCATAGAGTTGGTCAGGCTGTTGATTGTGGCCTGTGGAATGTTGTCCCACTCCTCTTCAATGGCTGTACAAAGTTGCTGGATATTGGCAGAAACTGCAACATGCTGTCATACACGTCAATCCAGAGCATCCCAAACATGCTCAATGGGTGACATGTCTGGTGAGTATGCAGGCCATGGAAGAACTGGGACATTTTCAGCTTCCAGGAATTGTGTACAGATCCTTGCGACATGGGGGTGTGTGTTATCATGCTGAAACGTAGTGATGGCGGCGGATGAAGGGAAAGACAATGGGCCTCAGGATCTCGTCACGGTATCTCTGTGCATTCAAATTTCCATAGATACAGTAAAATGGCAATTTCAATGCCACCATGGGGCTCTCTGTTCACAACGTTGACATCAGAAAACCGCTCGCCCACACAACGCCATACACATTGTGTGACTGTGTAACATTAACTCAGTAACCCCAGACAGACTCAGCCCACACACACACACACTCACACACACAAACACAGATTCCCTCTCCCCTTGCCCCAGGGCAACACTGTCATACCACCCACATGACTTGTGCATTGACAGATGCATTTACGCAGGTAGCACCCTCTGTTGTTCAGCAGCGTGTCAGTGTGAAAGGACGTTATACGTTTGTTTGGTAGGGGGGGTCAGTCAATATACAGTAGTGCAATCAGGGCACAGACTCAGGACTTTACCGCTTCAAACCAAGAGGACCACTAACAGTATTGTAATGGAATAATTCAGTTAAATTCAATGCCAAATGAGTCTTTGGGTTTTCAGAGTAGACAATACCAGTGGTCATTCTGTATTATTAACAGTTGACACTTACAGTCTAATGTACCACTGCTAGCTGCATTTCCTTTTATAACTAAGAGTGCTATTGATTAACTGGGAGCTATACTCACTTTTATAACTAAGATGATGTTGTTGCTTAAATTCGTACTAATTTGTAAACAAAGGATGACTGGTATTAAATTACCTCATGGGTAAGTCACCTGTAAAGATTTAGCTACGCTGTCGAGATGGAAACTTGACAAATATACCTTTGCCATTATGGATGATAATTAGATCTAATGTGTTTCATTACCAAAATGTAATATGCCCTTATAATCCGGCTAATTTGTTGACGTTTGTACTTCCTCATAGAAGGAAACCAGGTCAACAGATTGTGGTGGCATTTTCAGTTCAATGTTTACCTCACCATCGTGCTCTTTCTGTAAGCACTCTCCTTTATTAATGAAATTCACTGTAAATGTTGTGGCCAATTAATTCTTACTTGCAGCACAGATAAGCGCTGGAGCTTTTTAATTAAGCAGAAACTCAAACCAAAGTAAATAATTAGAAGAGTGGGGGAAAATGACAGTTAACAAAAATAAAAAACATATCTCGTTACCCCTCTGTGGCTATCCGGTTACTGGTAGGCAAGTGTCTGTACTTGGTGTTGTCTCAACATAGACACTATAGAGGCAGCCATCTTGCTGTTTCACAGGAGACGTTACGATTTTAATTAAGCAACTTTAAAAGGTACATTATGCAGAAATCGCTCCGCCATTTCCTGGTTGTTAAAATTCTAATAGTTTGCCTAATTTCATAGTATGTGACAAAACAAGCAATTATAGTGTCGAGAATCATTTTACCATCTAAACTGCTGTGAAATATGTTTTCCATAACCAAACATATTGTATTTTCAGCTGTTTGAAGCTGGTGTACTAAACTGAATGTCAAAAAAGCAAAAACAAAACTTAAGAACGGGAGGCATAGAAATAGTGCATATAGAACAGATCTACCGCTTCTTCGACCTGCTTTCAATGAGAATTACATAACTATAACTCACTTTTCTATGTACATTTGGTCGGGTCACCCAAAAAGTTACATAATACGCTTTAATAAGTAAGTGTAGATCGAATGAACAACATTTGCCAAAAATGGCAAGAATAATTGCATTCTAATAATGATCGTCATAAAGAGGGGCAGGGAAACACTAAACGGATTAGCTTGCGCGTGTGATTATGTTGCTGTCGTCCACCAATGTTTCCTTGGAAATGGCATCCAAGGCCATGTGTTTTGTGTGCTATGATTTTTCAGAATGCTAATATAACAATTATCTTGGATTGCATTGATGTGTGGCTTGGTGGAGAGTACGTGTCTGAATGAGAGAAGGGAAGCTCGATGACTGCTTCTTCAAATCCCATTTTGAATAACAATGCCACCCAACAATAAACTTCCCATGAATTGGGGAGATGACGGCTGTATTTGTATTGTAGTGATGAGAATGGTATTTAACACAACATTACTTCCCATTGATAATGAATGAATGTAACGGTGTCTTAATTCTTTCGCTGGGAGTGGTTTAGAGTTTAGAACTGAACTCAGCCACACATTGAGTTGATAAAATGTACATTTGGACATAAAGTATATTCTACACAAATCACAAATGCACTTTGAACTTTAAACAAAAAGCATCTGTAGCGATCATACTCATAGTTCTACCAAGACCCATAAAACAATGTTACTATTTTATTGTCAGGATCAATGCAATTAATCTCAGTGTTATAGGAAACTCACTCAGATACTGATGTTTTTCTAAGAACTGTTTTTCTAGTCTTTCTAAGTTACTTTCTTAGTTTCCGTAGGTGGATGGGTGAAGTTCATTCACTCACACACACACCACACACACACATCACATATCACACACACATATCACACATTACACACACACACGTCCACAGTGTATTCCACTCCAACCGAACTGACACATTCACATAGAGGACACATGTTTCTCTTATTATCAACAGCCAACCCTATTTTGTCACTCCTTAGATGAGTCTCCTTGTTAGCTGCCTGCCTTCACGGCCCCAGACACCAGGACGTCTCAATGTGCCGTGTCATTATGCGAGTGAATTCCCCAGAAATTCTCCAATCAGTGTCTTGTTAGGCTGCGACACCGGGGCTGATGTGGCAGGTCCATTAGTCAGTAGAGTTAGCTGACAGGCTGCCTGGCCTTCTGGCTCCCTAGGGATGGATGGAGAGCCAGAGAAAGGGGTGGGGGGTAAGGCTCCAGTAGACTGACCCAGGTTTAACCTCTCCTTCCTCCTGGGTGACTCCCCTGTCATATTCCCTCTGATCAAGCCTCAGTTCCCTGCCTGCCAGTCGGGGGTCCCGGAGGGATAGACCTCCAAGCCTGGCGCTTCTCCATAGGGATCCCGTCCCGTATGGCCCTACCATGTCCTAGGATGCCCTCACACAAACAGCTGGATGTCGTCGAGCGGGATTGGAAATGCATGTCTGTCCTACATGGTCAAGGGTTGAACTAGATAAGTTGTATTTTAGTACCTGACTATATTTTGTATTTACACATTACCTGATACCAAGTAGCCAGCCGGCTCCAGTCTGCACCTCATTACCCCCCACCCCCAAAAGGTCTTCACGCTGGGCAATAGACAGAGCACAGTCGGACCCATTTGTCATGGGCTCCTGGGTTTGATGCAAAGCCCCTCAGCACTTGTTGCTGCAGTACTAATCCTTATGTAGAGACACTAACTCATCTCTTTCTCTCTCTCTGTCTCTCTCGCTCTCAGCCTTCTCACTCTCCCACCGTCTTGCCTCATAATTTCACTTTCATTTGATGTTTTAATGAAATTCCGTACCCCCTCTCTATTGAATTGGCACCATTGTAGGCAAATTATTCTATCAAATGCCAATGGGGAGGGGAAACCTCGATTGGCAGTGTTTGTCTTCTTGAAGAGAGACATTGTTTTTTACTGTTTGTTTCAGCACATGACACCCCGTCAGTTGAGAATTTGAGATGTATGCTAGGTTTAACGGCTGGGAATGTGTCTCAGGAAACTGACGATAAACAAATGGCACGTTGAATGGCAGTGTAACTTTAACATGTCATTATGCATTGTTACAACTCACTTCCGGAAATAATGATAACCAGCTAATACCTCTGCTGATGCACAGGTTATGTGTAAAATGAGAAGTGGAAGTGTACTTAACGCTGGTGGGTGATATACTGAGGTGATGGCTGAACATTTATTCCACGGCAGACAGCGATATATTCACTAGTGGCGCCATTTATTGTGCTTTATTGCAAATAAGTACCACTGGGCAGGGATCCTTGATTAAAAGGCCCTGCGTATCATTAGTCGTGTCCCTGTAGCTGTCTAGATGAAAGCCTGCTGTAAAATGTAAATCGAATGAATACCCAAACATTTCCCCACATATGTTTGTTATTATTTTCCTGCTGACAGTGTCTAGGGAATACTAGCCTGTTCTGATTTCTGCCTTGGCTCCGTTATAGCCAGTTGTAGCCTAACGTTCTACTGCTATCCGTGACTCTCAGTCCTCTGATCCTGACAGCGCTGTAGGATCAGTGTCTCCACAATCCACATATGGCTTCGGGTTGTCGTCTCCCTTCCTGCCCATTCATATATGTGCATTGGCATACTATTAGCCAGATTTATTGAGTGCGTTTGCATGCTTTAAACCAATTAGGAGGTTCATTATGCAAATCAAGTCTACTAATTACCACCAAGTTACTAATTGATTTTGAGATATATTGTCGACTTCAGACTTGACTCCTAAGACAGGATTTGGTCTTCAACTGTCTTAGCGCGCCTTTGGATAAATGCAATTATGAAAGAGCAGAGACAACCGAGCCAAAGCCAAGCCAAGTGCATTCAGTAGGGCATATTGTGAGACATTCAGATAGAAAGGTATTATGTAGCTACAACAGACGCCGCTATCTGACATGTAGAGTCAAGGATTTCATGACTTTTCTAACTGCATCGTTCCCCAAACGGAACCCTGCTGAATGACACCCAGGTTACATACAGTACGCTCAGAGCCCCGGCTTATCAAAGTCGACGCGAGAGATGACAAAAAAAAAAAGTCAGATCAAAATTGAGCTTTCTAATTAAAATGAATCTGTGACAGCCAGGAACACTAACAGTTACAAACGGCAATCTGATGGTAATCAACGGGGGTGTCTTCCATTAATTGGCAAAATGAGGCTCATCAATCACGCAGAGGGAGGAAAGCGGCAACAGGAGGCAGTCCCCGCCGCCTTATCCTGTCAGAGTGTGCCGCCGTGGGAGAAGGCAGCGCGATGGTATGTCTTCAGGACAGACTCATGGAGAGGGAGAACTTTTTCCTCCCCCTCTCCTCCACCCCCCCACCAGCTCTCTTTCTCTCTGACAACCTTTGTTTTCTTGCCTACGCATTTCAAATGGCTTAGTTGTTTTTCCACTGTCAGTCAACCCCCAAGACAGAGTTGTCAGTACTGACACAGTATATCAGGTGAAAAGTATCATTCTTTAACCCAGTGACATGTTGTGCACAGGTACCCTTAAGTCCCACGTCCCTGTCCTTGTCATCAACGTGTTTGTACGGTAAAGCTGACTTATTGCTATATTTGCTATTGCTATATTTGCTATGTCATTCTTGATATCTAGATAGTTTTGATTGGCCGTCATTAATTGTGGTAGGAAGAGCTTAACGTCATCAAAACGTCACCCAATCTCAAATCAATCTCAGTAAAGGTCAGTTGTCTTATTTGTTGTCTTGTCACAAACCACAAACACCTGGTACAGTGTTGTAGATGCTCACCCCAGGGTAGAGAGACATCTTAGCATTCAGTTCACCATTCTGGAGAGGTTTATTACAAACCGGAATCAATAACTTTAATAAACACTGAGCTATAGCTCTTGATTGTTTGGTTGATTAGGAAAGTGAAATTTGATTATGGATTGTTAGGAGTATCGAGTCAGTTGCACCAAGCCCATTTCAAGCTTATCTTTTATCATGAATTATTTTAATTCAAAGGTTTTTTATAATACTTACGAAGGTTAGCTAGCTGACTCATTTATCCTGCTTTGTGACATTTCCCTACCCCTTTGGTTCGGAGGGCCTTTGTATTGTGAACACTTCGACTCTAAGTAAGGTGATTGAACTGAACTGGCCAAACAAACAGGAATAGGAGGGCAACTTTTTAGTGTGTCTCTCTGAACCTTTCTCCCTGGGTCTATAAATACGCTAGGGCAATAATTGTCTGCTCTATCATTAGCCTGTGATCAATGCAACTGCTCCTGTTCCCTCGTGTCGCTCGATAGGTTTAGGACAATCACAGTTACTGCTTGCCTCGAATTTGTTATTGCTTTATATCGTATTCTACACAGGCATCGATGCGGCTGGTCTTATAGTTACTTAGTGCACAGTGCCAAGCACAATACATCTCTCCAGAGTGGGCAGGACGGACTTGCATAGATGGTGGTGGTCGTGATCTTCTTCAACAGTGTTATCACAGCTACAATCAGAGCAACACTGAATAGTTTTCTCCTCTGGTTTTGTTTGTGTTTCTATGTTTAGTACTGCATTGTGAATGAAACCTCTGTTATAACAGAAGCCTGGTTACAGATTCACGGTATTGAAATAAAGTGTAATGGTGATCTTCAGAGCAATAGTCTTCCTGGCTGAATTCAATTGACGATTAGCCCTCAATTAAAGGCAGTGGTGAAGAGTTGTGACCTCCAGATGGGCTCGTGGTGCTGTGTTGACCCAGGCTCCTCCATAAACATAATTACATGAGATGAGCATGGTTTTGCCCGGGCTGTGGAGATGGCCCCGCAGGCTGCAGCGGCGGATGCTGCAGCTTGCAGCAACAGCACAACAACGGGCTGTCCTTAACAAACACACACACCCGACAGCCAGCCTAAGCCCTGTCATTTGACAGGAACAGGGCATGTGTGAGGCGGTGAGGCGGTGCGGCTGCCTTGGCCGACAATGACCTTGAATTGACGTTCTGGATATGGAGACTTATAGTTGATCCCCTGGCTTTCTGCCCCCCCTTCCCAACCTAGTGTCTAAGAGCGTTGGTGGGGACCTCAGGACACAGACAGGTGTTTTGGTCCTATTTTTATATCCAGGGTATTGAGAGAGAAAGAGAGGAGCATGTACAATGCAGATGTATTAGAAATTACATGAATTTGTTCCTCCTTTTTAGCTCTCCCCATTCTTTGTCTCCGTCTTTCGCTCTCTCCCTCTTCCCCCCCTCTTGCATTCTCTTAACACACACACACCTCATTTCTCACACACCTATGGTGCTAGGTTCCTCCCTCCTCCAACAGGCCTGTCAATGTTGGCGGCCATCTTAGAAAACAAGGCTCAATGCCGGTTCCCTTAAAAACATTGTACGCTTTGTCAAACTCCCGCTTTAATTAGCTTTCAACAAGGCGGTTGACAGGGAGGGGACGCCGGCCGGCTGCGGCCTGATGTCACACGCCACAGGTGCGAAACGCATCACATCAAGGGGTGTGACTGCGAGGCAGGGACATGACCAGAGAGACACGGCGGCTCTCGCTGTCACTCCAACACTCGATGCACCAGCAACGTCTCTTACACACAGCAGCATTCAATAAAGCCACATTCTAGTAGCTTGTACCTCCATGCAGGTTGTTGTCAGTCCCTCAGGACTCTGCAGGTGCTGTATGGTGGTGATACTTTGCAATATGTGTGCTGTGGGAATTCTATGTCATTATTTTTATGTTTGGTTGGAATATGCCGCATCCGGGACATGTCATAGCCTTTGCTCCGAATGGCACCCTATTCCCTATATAATGCACTACTATGACCAGAGCCCTGGTCAAAGTAGTGCACTAAATACGGAATAGGGTGCCATTTGAGACGCAGCCCTCTCCATACATAGCTTCCATACAAGTAGGTCAAATCCATCTATCTGCACTGTTACTCCTACGTACAAGGCGCCACTACAAATAGTTCAAACATTAACTATTAAAGTTCTACCAGAGTAACTATACTGAACAAAAATATAAACACAACATGCAACAATTTCTAAGATTTTGCTGAGTTACAGTTCATATAAGGAAATCAGTCAATTGAAATAAATCATTAGGCCCTAATTGATGGATTTCACATGACTGGGCAGGGGTGAGGCCACAGGTTTGCCTGGGAGGGCATAGGCCCACCCATTTGGAGCCCACCCACTGGGGAGCAAGGCCCAGCTAATCAGAATTAGTTTTTCCCCACAAAAGGGCTCTATTACAGACAAAAATTATCCTCAGACAATCCCTTAGGTTAAGAGGTCAGATGTGGTGGTCCTGGGCTGGCGTGGTTACACGTGGTCTGCGGTTGTGAGGCCAGTTGGACGTACTGCCAAATTTTCTAAAACAACGTTGGAGGCGGCTTATGGTAGAGAAATGAACATTACATTCTCTAGCAACAGCTCTGTTGGACATTCCTGCAGTCAGCATGCCAATTGCATGCTGATTCAAAACATGAGACATCTGTGGTATTGTGTTGTGTGACAAAACATTTCAGTGGCCTTTTATTGTCCCTAGCACAAGGTGCATCTGTGTAATGATCATGCTCTTTAATCAGCTTCTTTATATGCCACACCTGTCAAGTTGATGGATTATCTTGGCAAAGGATAAAATGCTCAATAACAAGGATGTAAACATATTTGTGCAATTTTTCTTGTTGTTGAGAGATACGCTTTTTGTGTCTATGGAACTTTTTTCGATGATATTTTATTTCAGCTCATGAAACCTGGAATCAAACACTGTACATGTTGTGGTTATATTTTCAGTATATATTGTTTCCCCAATGAAGTTTACATCATGCTGCTCCTAGCTGAGAGTAACTGTGTGTGTGTGTGTGTGTGTGTGTGTGTGTGTGTGTGTGTGTGTGTGTGTGTGTGTGTGTGTGTGTGTGTGTGTGTGTGTGTGTGTGTGTGTGTGTGTGTGTGTGTGTGTTCCCATTGCCAAGCATTAGAAAACAGATGCTAAACCTACATTCCAAAGTAGGCTCACTCTCGGAAAGGGCAGAGGAGTCAAAATTAATAACGCTTTCGCAAATCATCAGCCATCTGTTAACCGTTTCTCATATTTCTCAGGCGTTCGGAGAGTGAAAGAACCGGGTCGTGTGCGGGTGTGTGCGGGTGTTTGTGCGCACAATAGCCTAGAGGCAGTGCAGAATGATAGCCGTGAACGAGGCATTTTCCAATGGAGTGATTAAAATGATTGAAGACAGTGGCGATCTCATTCATCTCTGGACAAGGTGATGAGAGACAGTGTGTGTGGAACAGATCTGGAGCAGGCTGCGAAATGGGACTGGCGTCCCATTTCCCATCCCACAGCACAGGGCTTGTCTTTTCACTTGGTCCGAAACCTACAGCAACATGTTTACCCCCTAGACGTTACTTTCTCCAACATTGCTGACAGTGGAGGCTGCTGAGGGGAGGACGGCTCATAATAATGCCTGGAACAGAGGAAATGGAATGGCATCAAACCATGTGTTTGATGTATTTGATACCATTCCACGGGTTCCGCTCCAGCCATTACCATGAGCCCCTCATCCCCAATTAAGGTGCCACCAACGTCCTCCGGTTGTTGATCTGTAAACTAGCCATCTGTGTTGTCGTCTGCTTTTCGCTTTCATCTTTATTTTTCCCTTTTTATTTGTTCTCCTGGTCATCTTCTCCTGATGTAGTCTGTTGGAGTTTCTTTGGCGACACAGCGTGTGAAAAGTCTGGACTTTAATCATTTTAATTGTCTCCTCTGTTATATGGGTTCTGTTTAATTACACCTCTGTGTGGAGAGGAGAGTGGTTGGCGGTGTGTGGAGTGAGGCGTGGGCCGACAGGTTTTGTGGGTGTCTGTTATCTTGCTCCTGAGCTCCTCTTTTTTTCCCGCTCTCTTTTTTTGTTGTCTGTCTTGTCTTGCTCCGCTCTAAAAAACTGTTCCATAAGGCTTCTTCGGCTGTACCCATAGGAAAACCCTCTGTGAAAAGGGTTCTACCTGGAACCAAAAGTGTTCTACCTGGAACCAAAAGGGTTCTACTTGGAACTAAAAAGGGTTCTTTAAAGGGTTCTCCTATGGGGACAGACAAATAACCCTTTTAGGTTCTAGATAGCACCTTTCTTTCTAAGAGCAAGGC